>NC_060274.1:19520811-19648752 GCF_021613505.1 Equus quagga | reverse complement strand
CGGCGCGGAGCCAGGGCTCGGCCGACAGCGGCGGCCGGCGCGAGGGGCCGGGGCGCATGGCGGGCGGCGGCGCCGGGGAGCCGGGCCGGGGGGCGGCCGCGGGGCCCGAGACCCGCGAGCACCTCTTCAAGGTGCTGGTCATCGGCGAGCTCGGCGTGGGCAAGACCAGCATCATCAAGCGCTATGTGCACCAGCTCTTCTCCCAGCACTACCGGGCCACCATCGGGGTGGACTTCGCCCTCAAGGTCCTCAACTGGGACAACAGGACGCTGGTGCGCCTGCAGCTGTGGGACATCGCGGGTAAGCGGGCGACCGCCGGGAAGGGGGCGTCCCAGGTGTCCCAGCCGTCGGGAGAGAGCCCGGGACGGCTGGGCACCCCTCCGTCTCCTTTCCTTCCTTCCGTCTGCTCTGCCTGAACTCGCCTGCCTGTGTGCGTTTGGAAGAAAGAGACTGAACGAAATAGGGAGAGGGCAGGGGACGTGGTCGGGTGGACTCCAGTGGGATCCGGACAGTGGAACGGGCAGTGGGAGTGGAAGAACTTAAAAAGCAAGACAATCAAATGCATAAATAAATAACCCTGGTTAGATGCCTCTGCGAAGTCTCCAGAAAGCCCTCTTATTTTTAAGAGATGGAAAGGAGGCCCTCTTCCAGCGCTCTCTCGCCTGACAGGCGGTGAGAAAGGCATGGGGGCTTTTCCAGAAGTTTTAACTCTGAATGCTAACAAGCTTATCATACACCAGGAAGAGTTAGAGGGAGGAAGCGCTCCTCTCCCTCACCTTTAACATTTCACAGATGAGAACTGAAGTTGAGTGTTTGAATAACTTACCTAAAGTTACACTCCTAGTCAGTGACACAACCAGGCCTGATAGAAAGCAGGTTCCTTTTCAGAATGTTTTTCGTCACCCACATTGGATCTGAGACCCTTCTTTGTGGGGGAAACTCCATTCTTCAAATACTATGCTCTCATTCTAAATCAGGCCACCCAGGTAAAGATTTGGGAAAGCTTCTCTTGAAAACTTATTGCCCCTTCCTCTCTCTGTAAACCAACCCCTGGCCCCACTTGTGGTCCCTTCTTCCCGAAAGATACTGTTTCCCTGCCATTGGCTTTCAATTGTCAATTTGGAGCATAATATTCCTCTTTGAGGGGGTACGTATTCTTCTTGTTTTAATTTATGAAAACTTGAACTCTGGCTGATGCAGTGGGTGGGATGTGGGCATTTAAAAAGATGTTAACTTCTGGAAAGTTTAAATCTGGAAGTGGTACCAAAAGTTACCCTGTTCAGTTATTATCCGTGTTAAGAAGGTCGGTCTGCAATAGAGCATTTAGATGCGAGCATGTTCAGGGCTGGAGTGACAGACCATCCTTCATCCTACAGATGCATCAACCGAAGATATGGTCACCAGCTGGAAGCAGAGTGGGAGGGGACACAAGTCTGGCTGTTGGGTAGCGCTCTTTTCATCAACAGCTCATTACATGTGAAAGCACCTATTAAAAAATTATAACCTATATACTCATTTATTTAAGAGCAGACTTCTCGACCTCAGATATGAGAATAAATTTATGTACGTCAATCCCTCAGAGAAAGGGTATAATCAGCCTTGGGCTCAACTGTTTTTTTTTTTTTTTTGGTTACAGAAAACAAAAGTTCGTTTGAAAAGTCATCTTTTGAAGCCAGAGGCTTCTTTCAAAACACTTCCTTCTGTTTCGCAGAACACTTAGAACAGTAGGGTTGCTTCTTGACAAAGTCCTGGGCTCTAAAGGTTCCTTTACCATGTGGTTGTCCTTCTCCAGGAAGCTTCAGTGTAGCCGTGGGTTTCCATGAAGGTGATTTTAAACCCCTGCCTGGGGCGTTGTTGATTTTGCCTTATTCTTCGTATAAAATAATGTGGAATTTAGCTCTTACATTGTGATTGGGTCCCACTTCAGGCAGGTAAATGAGTAAGCATAACTAGATTTTTATGGCACAGTTGTGTCTTTAAGCTTCAAGGAAAAATGCTTCCATTTGGACACTTGGGAAAGCAAATCATGAATAAGAGTCTTCCTCCTGGGTATCACCTCTTCTCTTTTTCTCGTTCAAAAGACCTGTGCAGCCAGGAAGGGGACATGTTGAGTCTTTACCATACCCTGGTGTATATCTGCTTGGATGGGATGTCCTTGCACTTTTGCCTAAATTCAAAGCTTGAACTTTGCAAGGAAGGAAAGCAGAACCTTAAGATCTCCCAAAGGGATCGTTAGATGGATGTTAGATGCCATTCAGCAAGTACACACCAGCAGTTAACAAGATTAGAGGTAAAGTTATGAGGTTACTGGAACTTATTAGGCTCATCTTATAAATAATGTTTTCGGAGACGGGGTCTCATTATGTAAAGAAATTGAGAGACCGCTTGGCTTTAACTTAAAGTTTGGGACCTCCATCGTTAACTATGTTTGGTTTGAATATTTGAACTTCTAGTGAATCTAGCTCATACCATTTGAATTAAGTAGGAATGAGGTAATGAAGGCAAACTGAAGGCCACTCCAGAAAAGTTCCCCCGCGGCTGAACATATTTGCCTTATGTAGTAACAAAGTTGAATCAAATTTAATTCTCAAAGGACAGAAATATTTCTTGATTGCAAAACAGTGGGTGGAGCCAGCCACTTAATAGGACTAATGTAAGGTGTGGTGTTATTACTAGTTAATTTTTTTTGTTGTTACTTTAGAGATGGGAATGGTAAAGAAATTATGTGGACTCTGTATACTTGAAGATGTGTCATACTTTGGCAAGTGGGACAGGCATGAGCTGTCCAAATGTTTTCTGTAAATGTCGCCAAGCAGTTTAAGCTAAACTCTTCAAGTTTAGAACCATAGTGTCTCTTGGGTACAGGCCTTACGAGTCCTTTCTCATTCTATCAAATGAATGTAGCTTTAAAATACAGATGCTTTTACTGCAATTTTTGTGTTAAGTGATTGCTGTCTCTTAGTTCATACCTGCTTTGAGACTGCTTCTCAAAACATAACTTGAAGTCTGATAAAATTTTAAAGATAGTTTAATAAATGCATACTAAATTAAGATGTAGCGAGAGATGTCTATGACCTTCCTTTTAATGCATGTTATAGGTGAAGTAATATTTGGCTTATTTCCTGTTGTAAGCTTTTTAGCTGCTATAGAATTTTCCAGGTAGGTTGAATGGCTGGTCTAAGCCAAATCTTAAAAAAAAAAAGTTTGCCCATTTAGATATCATTTAATCTTGATGAATTCATTGAAGTGATTTGTTTTTGTAGGGAGGCAAAATTTTACCTCTACCCTCTTAGAGTTTTCAGCTGGGTCTGAGAATTAAATAGATGCAAGACAGATGAACAGGAGAAAAGCATACAAATTTATTTAATATAAGTTTTATGTGACAAGGGAGCCCTCATAAGGCAAATGAAAACCCAAAGAAGTGGCCATTTTTTTTGCAATTGAACAAAGAGAGGCAATTGTGGAAAAATAAGTAAACTATATGAGGAGGCTAAAGGAAGATGAGAGTTGTTTTAACGAGGTTTGTTTGTACAGAGTTCTCTCAGCTCCGACTCCCCATCTCTGCTGGGTGAGAATGTTTCCTTCCTCCCATGTACAGAGAACATCTTTCACGTGGAAGTTTTATCTGTGCTTTCTGGAAAAAAAGAGGGGAGAATGCCCTTCCTTCACCTCCTGCTTTCAAAGTGCCTTTAGTTCAAAGTAATCCTTAAAGTGACATTTTTAAGGGTGGCATATTCTGCTACCCTTCACTTTTTAGGATCAAAATTTCTTTATAAAAATCTGAGCAACAATCCTTTGGACCAGAGAAAAAATCGAGTGATCTGCTCTGAAGTTCATGTAAATGTTATTCACCAAAGCATAAAATCCATGCTTAGAAGACATTATAAATGATATAGACTATACTTAGATTGACTTTTTATTTTTTTGATTCCCATCCTAAATTAGAATGTTACTGCTGATTTCCTTGTTCCATCTTGCACATTGTCAATTACCATACCTAGCATTCTCTTCTTGTCTTTCATAGCTCTCCTCTGACCCTTGATGAGCAAGAATCTGGAATATGACCTCTGATGCTTTTTTGACCTTCAAAGTATGTGTCAGTCAGGGATTATTATTATTCAAGTTTCTTCTAAAGATCAAGAAGCAGTGCTTGGAGGAATTAGTCTATGTAGTTATTTGTAGTCTGTCTTAAACACTGAATACTATGATAACTTTCCTAGTGCTTATTGGTAGCCAGTTACTTAACTCATTTAAAGGATTTTTTCAATCTTTATTACATATAACTCTTGTACAGTCTTGCCATCCTCGGTCTTATTCAGGCTCAACTACTGTGCTGAATTACAAGCAAAGCCTACTGTCCCATGTTACATCTTTAAATCTTCCTCAGTTTGAGTCCTGAGACAGCTTTGGGTGCCTCAGTCTGGACTGTGCATTCACAATTGCCCGGGCAGGATGGCCAGCTTAACGGCGTTTTTATGTTACCGCACATGGAAATTGCCCTGATAATGATATGCCCATTGCCATTCCTTTTTTTGAATATGTTAACATTTTTAGTTGCCTCCATGAGCCCATGTAAGCTGAAAGATGCTGAGGTTAACCATATAGACAATGGTGCATTGATAAGAAATATTAAAACTTGACTTTCCTCCCAGCCGTTTGCCTGATCATTCTACCGTTTGAGTTGAATTACAGACATTTAGAGATCCCATAGTCTAAATATAGAGAGGTGTAGTAACTTAGCCAAGAAAACACAACCACTGGCACTGTCTCATGACTCTGGATATCAAAACAATAAGCTTTTAAGAGTATAGCAGAGTTTTGGTTCACTGATGTCAAAACAGTAGCATTAACTCTTGTCTAAATTTTCAAATATTCTGATCATCCCTATATTAGAGCTTATGACTCATATTTTATACCCATTGTAGTAATTACCATCTCTTTATGTTATCAATCCAGAATCTCCCATTATTATGCTCCTCTTAATTATGAAGCATGGTGCTTCCAAGATAGACACTTTTAGGTTGGCTCCATCATTTTTTTGTGTATTCTGAAAGACTTTTTCCGAACTGTGGACTTTTCTGGAGATAAGACAGCCGTTTTATTGGTATCTGGTTGCAGAGCACACACCAGAAAAGCAAGGTCATAATTACAGTTGTTTGCCTGGTCTACTCTGTGATCTCACTAATTAAGCCTGTCAGCCGTGCATTATTCCAGAGATGCAGTGTTGTTTTCAAATATATTTCAGGAGAAATTTTATACATCATGTCTATGTTATCCTGACCTTCCAATTTTCTTAAGCTTTTGATATGGAAATTTCAGTGATTCTTATTCTATTTTAAAATGTGCCCAGGATTTTGCTTTCATGCGGGTATGAAGAGGCCAATCTGTCAGATGATTGCCATTGAAACGACAGTTACAGTTCCCAGAAGGAGGGAGCCCATGCAGGGTCACATGGGGAAGCAGTAGGGTGGGTCAGGAGGCAGAAGGAACAAGAGGAGAGCACAGGCTGGAGCCTTATTATGTTTTTTGCACGAAGGAATGGGTGAGAAAGGAGAGGCAAGCTGAGCAAGCTTAGAATTGGATAGCTTGAAAGATGTCGGTGGGTCCTGGGCTACAGGCATGGTCCCTGGTTGTCCAGTACCAATGGGGTGTTTTAGATCACCCTATGTCAGGAGAATCACCCTAAATCAGGGCACCCTATGTTTAGGAGAATAGTGCCCTGGACTGCAGGAGCCTGGTTAAGGAGGCACGTGAAGGTTTGGACTGGGGATTGGTTGCTTTGCGTATCAAAGATGTGCTCTCAGCAAGTTGCTGTCTCTAGGAATTAGCTAACCCTGGGAGAGGCAGTCCCTCCCCTGGTCTGCAAGGCCTCAAGATGTCAAAGTATCCTAAAATAGAGAAAACAAAAAAACATGCTTAATACGTTTCCTAGGCACTTAGTAAAATAGACTGAGAGATGAGGGAAAGTGTTCTGCCAAAGAGGAAAACTTTGAAGGCCTTACGTTTGTAGCTCAGGAATAGCACATCCTTGAAATAGTGTGGATTTCACACTTAATCAACACTTTAATAGAGAGTGGGCTAAGTGACAAGTTTAAGTTGTTTTACGGTTGTAGAGACCTTTTCCTGGACAAAAAAACGCAGACATAGAAATGTGTGGAGATTTCTGGAGGGTAAGATAAAAGATCAGGAAAAGGGTGCTTTAGAATTCCATTCAGTTATATTTTCAGAAGAGCTTTTTGCACTTTTTACAGTTGAGGAGCTGGGAAAATATAATTTCTTCATTCTTTTGAGAGAGACGAACCACATAAAAATAAATAGAGAGCGGGCATTTAGTTTAAGGATCTCTATAAGTCTTTCTAACTGACAGATGACCTTGCATTCTCTTCTTCCCTGTTCTTTTCTCTCACTTCTATCCAGATATGTCCCTTAAGCATCTTCTGCAGTAACTTTTTATTGCTTTTTGAAATGAGGCTAAATATGTTGGGGCTTTTTAGTCTGATTATATGGAACCTCTTCCATCAGACTCGCCTGAGGTACTTAAAATGCGGATTCTTTGGCATGAACTGTATTAGTAGATTTGGCCTCATCTGATAAATGTCCCCATATGTCATGCTCTAACAAGAGACAAGTTAATTCTCTCACGTAATGAGTCTGTGGTTGGGCAGGCCAAGGCTGGTGAGCAGAACCATAAGGTCTTCATGGACCAAAGCTGACGTTTCACCACTAAGCTGTTCCTTGCCCATGTTGTTTGTCTTTGTGGTCCAATCCAATGGGCATGTCTTGCTGCAAGGGCAGCTAGGAAATCTAGAACTTTTGTTTTTAATTGGACACATTGCTTCGGCAAATAAAATTATGCAAAGGCATGTTGGAGTAGACAACCAGGAATCCCCCATTCTTATCAAAGCAGAATTCCTAGAGGTAGGACCTGGAAATTTGCAATTTACCGAGCACTGTGGGTGATCTGATTGTACTAAAGTAGGGAGCGGCTGTTCTGTCCTTGGCTTTGCTGCACCTGCCAATAGACCCATCCTCTCACCGCACTCCAGGCGTCCCCACTTTCTGGGACAAACCTGCTCTCCCCAGGCTCCCTCACGCTCACCTTCCATGACTCTAAGTTCCCTTCTGGTTCCACATCACCGCCTCCCCGTCTGTGTGGCTATCCCAAGAGCCTCACTTGGAGGGAAGTATGTGGGGACATGAGCATTATGACTTTGGACACAAATCAAAAAGATTTGATTTTACTCCTTTGGTTAAAGTCAGCTGTTTTTTTTGACCGTCACCACAGGAGATGTAAATAGCTGTGTAGACAGACCTTACAGAGTGACCTAAGTACCACAAAAGCCTGGCTGTCTCAAGTTAGCAAAAAGAAAATTCCAGAGTCTGAATTGGCATGTGTCTGGGAATAGGTAATTTTGAGGACTGCTTAGTCGTATCACTGCTACCATCTCAGAGAAGTTTATTTTCCTTTAAGTTTAGGTATTTTTTAAATTTTTTCAGTATTTAGTTTGTTACGTGTTTGCTTGACAAACAGATTTAATCTCAATCCTAAAAGGTGGTGGTATGAGTAAAAACGATGCTTTGTACGTGATTTAAATAACAACTGTGCCTGTCTTTCCCTATAATGCTTATTTTTCCAGGTGAAAATATATTTCCAAATGTAAGTATAGAATCCCAGAGTTGGAAGCTTTTGGTCACTGACCTTCTCATAATAATGGTTAACATTAATTAAAAGTTGTCTTCTAGTCACTGTCATTCACTTTACTTTTATTCTCATTTATAATTACATTAATTTGGAGAAATGGGATTTATTCCCAAGTTACAGTTGAGTAAACTTACACTCAGAAAGGTTAAGGGATTGGCCCAGAGTTTATACATCTATAGCTTGTCGAGTTAGGGCATGGATCCAAATATTTCTGACTGCAGAGGTTTAACTGTTAATGCTATTGCCTCCCTCTCATGTATGATAAACAGGAAAACCAGATGATTGAATGGAATTGCGTAAAATCGTGTGACTCCTTTTGCTTTCTTAGCAGTACAGTGTTAAACTATGAAACTGAATGCAAGTCAAATCCAAACTCAGGTGGTGCTAATTTGATGCGTTATCTTTTAAATCTATTTTATCTGAGGATAGTACGCCCACTCATTTTTTGGAAAATTGTGCAAGCTGACGGGCAAAAACTTGGACAATTAGCAAGACAGTCTGTTTTAGTTACATTGCTTTATCGGTTAGTATTATGGTGGTTCTTTAATGTAAGAAATTGTTTTATTTCTAAAATGCCTATAATTTTAGCATGTTAAAGGGTAATGTTGGGGCAAGTTTATCATGGCTTGATAAAGTACGTATAATGAGTCTTTAAATTAATGCCCTAAAAATAGCAAAGTGTGTGTGGCTACAAATTGTAGCTTCTTGCATATAAAACCCAAGACCCATTATGACATCACATTATTACTGATATTGAGTTAAAAAAATTTTTAATGGATAATTATCCTCTTAGAACCAATGACTCAACTTAAAATATATTTTGACTGGGTCTTGAACTATCAGCCACACAAGCTTGTTAGGAGTGCCTCAGCTGTGAAATGCACAGTGAGATTTAAGGATTTTGTTTTAAAGGACTTTCCGTGCACTGGCTAAAATCTATACATTTTCACCAAATCACCGTGAGTAAGAATATGTAGCTCAGTGGTTCTCAGTGGGTGGAAACGGTAAGTGTTTATACTTGGGAAACTAAGCACCAATTGTCATTGCTTTGATTTATTTTTCAGTGGGAAATTTACATTTTGAGTTTCAAACAAAATTGAGACATTTAATGCCACAACTAGTAGGACCCACGACTAAAATATACAACTATTTACTGGGGGGATTTGGGGAGATAAAGCAGAAAAAAAAAGAGAGACATTTAGATGATTTATCAAATGGGGGCATGAACATAAAATATTGAGACAACCATTAAAAAGCTAACCAAAAGCAGTGATTAAAATCATAAGAGAAAGTGTCTCTGGCCTGTGTTTCTGATAACAGTACAGAATGCAGTACTTTCCATTTCAAATACGAGGGGAAATACTTTCCTTTTGAAAATCTGCATTAGTTATAAAGAGATAAGGCAAACTATTCTGTGGTTTTCTTTTCCTTAATTGGAATACATGTTCTTGGAAATACATTAATTATATTGTCTCAACTCCTTTTCGAAGTAATTAGTGTTGAATACTCCCAAATATTAGATAAGCATTTTAATCCTTCTGCCAACGTTATGTACCTTAATGTTCTTCCATTTGGGTCTGTAGGAAGTCCTGCTGCTGTAAATATCTTTAGAGCCTAGATGACTAGAACTCGGGTCTTTTTCTCCGTTCTCATTGCCAAGATGCCAAGTTATAATAAACGTTCCCTCTTCTAGAGAAGGAAATAACACATCTTCTTAGAGGATAAAACATTTTACAGTCATTTGGAATATGCTGGCGATATGCCCACAGCAATATGGATGAGAAAGTCTCGCTCTAGAATCCAGGTAAACTAATGCATTCAGCAGTGGGGCATCTTCCCTTAGCTGCCAGGTAGAGCACTGGCGGGGGTAGAGAAGGGGTTTACCTTTTTTAATAGGGCTGTGCTATCTGTAAGTCACTCCGAGGCTGATGATACTGCCCTGGATCTCTTTGAAAGCACAGGGACATATGGAGCAATGTGTACTCTGGAAGATACTCGGCTAACAGATCGGACAGCACGTTAGATGACAGGTCAACCTAGGAAATTGGAGTAATTACATCTCCCTGGGACTTTGTTTTCTTATCTATAAAATAAGAGAGGTTGGACTAGATGATCTTGGGTGTCTTCTTCTGGTTACAATATTGTCCATTTAAGTATTTTGACAGGAAAGTCTGAAAATGGCCCCCGCCCCTGCAGTAAGAAATAGCCGTCACATTGATCAAAGAGGATGGTGTTGCTTGGAGTTCTTCCACCTGCCTGAATTTCTCCTTCTATGGACCCAGTAAGAGGAAGATTCCCCCAGGTTCTCCTGAATTTCCATTTTGCTGTTAGCTTAAACTCCACACGCACGTGCACACACATACATACACGCCCACATGTACCCACAGCCCGAAACAAATGCAGCTGTCTTTGTATGTAATCACTGCGGACTTTCTCCTCTACCCAGTCCACTCCTTTCCTGGGACCCAACCCAGGGGCATTCAGCCTGGCAGGAATTTCCTACATTTTAGTGATGTGTTTGTGGAAAGTAGAATTCCAGAGTAATAAAGATTTCTTGGATTGAGATTGGCTGCCTCCCTCAGAGATTATACTTTATATTTCTTGTCTAAAATTTTAATAAAATGTGTAAGATTCTGTAGAATTCAAATGCAATTCTAGCTTAAATGTGAAAGTGTTTCCCATTAGTTTGATTCTTAGCCCTTTTTTAAACCTCAGAAGCGCTGACTCCTGATGTGCTGTGAAAGGGGAGGTAGAAGGATGCATAATTCTCACGGGGGTGACTCAGAACACACTTGAGAAATTGCATCTAGAAGTTCCACGTGAAGCCGTTTAATCCACTCATGGGAGCGTGGCTCTGGCTAGGCTGACTGCCCATGGCCGTGTGCCTTGCTACGTCCACCCTGAAGGTCACAGTGTGGAAATAAAGGAATAAAGACAGTTTATGAAGATACTGCATTTTCAGGACTAGTTAGCATTTGAATGGCATCTTTTGGTAATGTCTTTCAGAAAGACTAAAAAGATTAGTTTGTATACCTCAGTAAATAGCTTCCCCTTGTTTGATACCATAATATGCTCTTCATATCTCTGATCGCACCTAACACATTGTGGTATCAGTTTATATATTTCCTCAGACTGTAAGCTCCTTAGGAGAGGGAAAAATATTGTTATTTCATTATTTGTACCCCTATCCAGCACCATGTACAGAACTTGGTCCGTGGAAGGAACCTAAAACCTATTTTTTAGGAGAGATCAGATCTGAATATGAGGTAAAACGAGATTTGGGAGTTGTATCAGGCAGGAAAGTCTAGGTTATGTTGTGGTTCCGGGGACATTAAAAGTCTCTGTGGTTTAAAATCATTATTCCCCAACTCTTTCTACGTGACCATAGTAGGAGGCAGAGGTGAGGTGGGGGTGGCGTCTGAGTGCAGTTTTTCCTTGGAGCCACCTGAAGACCCGGGCTCACAGAGACTGTACCATCTTAGGACGCGGTCATCTCGGAATTCGGGTTCAGGCCTTGCTGCAGCAGGAGAACACTGGCAGCTAAGGGATTCTGCTTGGAAGCGACACTTCTGTTCACATTTCATGGGCCAAGAGTAGTCTCGTGGCCACTCCTAATTTAGCAAGAACAGAAAAATGTGATCCTCTATGCATTTCAAAGTGAAGGATAACGGACTATTCATGAGCATTAGTTTTGTTTTCCACTGGAGTTTTTTGTTTTGTACAATAATGAGGGAATGGCTAAAACTACCCAGGGAGAAAGCATAACAAAGATACAGGATGCAACTCTTCTTCTAGTAGCAAAAGTAAATTAAGTTTAACAAGAGAAGAGCTTAACATTTGTACGTATTTAAACCTTCAGCCCAGTGGCATAGTGGTTAAGTTTGTATACTTCGCTTCAGCGGCCTGGGGTTTGCAGGTTCGGATCCTGGGCGCAGACCCAGCGCCACTCATCAAGCCACGCTGTGGTGACATCCCACATAAAATAGAGGAAGAATGGCACAGCTATTAGCTCAGTGACAGTCTTCCTCACAACAACAAGAAAAAAAGTAACCTTTGAAACCACTTAGTTAAATCTAGGTTTCACCTTATTTATGTGTTTGGAGAACAACTCTTTATTATGTGTCAAAATTATTATTTTAAATGAATCCATCTTGTCTTTCTCCACTTCCTAATTAAATTTAGTGTGTTTTAGAAATTTTTGTTTCTTACTTGTTTTTACCAGTTCAGGAGTATCTCTGAAGCACTAACAGGTCACCTCAGGATTTTTTTTTCCCCCAAAGATTTGCCTTGAGCTAACATCTTTGTCAGTCTTCCTCTTTTCTTCCCCCTCCCCAAAGCCCCAGGGCATGGTTGTATATCATAGTTGTAAGTCCTTGTACTTCTTCTATGAGAGCCACTGCCACAGCGTGGCACCTGGCAGCTGGGTGGTGTGGTTCCATGACCGGGAAGCAAACCTGGGCTGCCAAAGTGGTGAAAGCGCCAAACTTTAACCACTAGGCCATCAGGGCTGGCTCCAGAATTTTTAAAAAAGAGATTACAACCTCAGTAAAATAGGAAGTATGTTTTACTATTCTTTTTGGACAATAAGCGATTTTCCTAAATGCATGGGCTTTGGCCTTTTCATGCTGGATTATTTACATTTGATCCCCATTGCTGTCTGGACTCGATGATTGCAGAATCTTTAGAAAATCATTTCGACATTAAGGTTATAACACATCTAATCGAACACAAACTTAAACTTCAAATTGAGAGCTGGAAGGGTCTTCGATACTCCCTAAAGATGTCAAAGACGGTTGGCTCGGTTAGGCAGAGAAAGCTCCTGGCCTGAGGTTCCTTGACTGTTGGGTGTTTGGTGTTTGCTTCTCTAGCACCGTTGTACTTTCCTCAAGTTCATTTTCTTCTGCAAACTTTTCACCACTACAAGTTTCAGCACATGACTAGCTGATAGTCTAAGGCCTTGCCATGTTTATTGGCACCATTTTGAAAAGGATTCTCAGGCTTTCATTATGCAATACATTTATGGAGCACTTACTAATACTCCTAGCTAACATTTATTCAGTGCTTGCTGTGGACCTGGAATTTTACACGTTTTGAATTTGAAGTACAACCTACATACACAGACCTTAAGTATATGCCTTCGTGCATGCCACTTCCATTTCAAGTTATGGACTATTTCTAACCCCCAGAACAGGAATTGTCAAACTTTCTGTTAAGATCCTGATAGCAATTATTTTTAGGTTTTGTTGGCCATTTACTCTCTGTTGCAACTACTGAACTCTGCGGTTGTAGAATGAAAGCAGACAGAGATGACACATCAATGAATGAGAGGGACTATATGCCAATAAAACTTTATTTAGCTGGATTTGGCCATGAGCTGTAGTTTGCCAAACTCTGCCCTAAAAGGCTCCCAGATAGGAATTTTACATATAACCCTCCCAGTGATCATCTGAGGTAGCTAGTATTTTTTTATAGCTTTATTGCAGTATAGTTGACGTACAATAAAATGTACAATCTAGTAAGTTTTGACATATGTATACACTTGTGAAACATCGCTATAATCAAGAGTGCAAACATTTCCATCACCTCAAAGATATTTCCTTTCGCCCCTTTGTAATCCATCTGCCTGCCATGCCCAAGGCAGTCATTGATCTGCTTTCTCTTACTAGATTGCTATAGTTTTCATTTTTTAGAATTTGACATAAATGAACTCATAGAGTCTTGCTCATTCGCCCTCTGGTCTGGCTACTTTCACTCAGCATAGTTATTTTGAGATTCATCTATGTTGTTACTTTTATCCATAGGTTGTTTCTTCCTTCTACTGTTAAGTTGTGTTCTATTGTGTGGATATACCATAGTTTGTTCTTTACTATGTGGATAGACATTTGGGTTGCTTCCAGGTTTTGACATTTAAAAGCAAATCAGCCATAAGCATTTGTGAACATGACTTTGTATGAATGTGCGCTTTCATTTTGTTTGGGCAGATACCTAGGAGTGGAATGCATTGGTCGTATAGTAGATGTATTGTTTAAGTTTTTAAGAAACTACCAAATTGTTTCCCAAAGTGGTTGTACTATTTTAAATTCTTATTCTCACCAGCCGTGTATGAGAGCTCCAGTTGCTCCACATTCTCACCGATACTTGGTATAGTCAAACTTTTTAATTTTAGTCATTCTTGTGGGCATGAAGGGGCAGCTCATTGTGGTTTAAATTTGTATTTCCTTAATAATTAATGATGTTGAGCATCTTTTCTTCTTCTCATTTGTCATTGTATGTTCTTTGATAAAGTGTCTGTTCCAATCTTTTTGCTTGCTTTTTTATTTGGATTTTTTATCTTTTTACTTTGAAGTTTTGAGAGTTCTTTATATGTGCTGGGTAAAAGTCCTTTCTCAGATATAGGATTTGCATTTTTTCTCCCAGTTTGTACCTTTTCTTTTCATTTGCTTAACAGTGTAATTGACGCTATGATGAGTTGCCATATTGTGTGGTTGTTAGAAAGCACACTCTGATGTTGAGACTGTAAGGGAGTTTTCAATCCTAGCTTTGGAACCTAAAGAAAATTAATTGATATTTCTAAACCACAAGGTCCTTCTCAAAAATTCCTTGTCATACACATTTCTGGTTTTCGTATGCTTTGCTAGGAAGTTTATATGAGTCTAAATTTGAATATGATTTAGTATAATTGGTAGAAATATTTTTAGGGATTTATAAATGATTCAGTAAACAAAGCAACAGTCACGGAAGCTTGAGAGCGCTTTCTAACTTGTGGATTTCTGTACTTTTACTGACTTGGGACCCTATCCTCTCTTCTAAGTCACAGGGATAGTCCAAAGGAATGCTTTCTTATAACTATGCAATAATCTTGTAATCTGGACTATCTGAATGAAGCTAATTTCCCTTGTTGCCGTAGTCATTTCATATTTAATAATTAAAATTCATAAAAATGGAAGTCGTTGGTAGTGTGTGCTCTCTAGTTAGAATTGGAGTTGGAACCACTTGATTGCATCTACCTAGTCTTTTTGCAGAATAGTGATACTGATTTTGAACAGTTGGCATATCCTCTGTGATTATTAAATGTATGTTTATGGAAAATTGTATGATGTTAACTTTTTACAAATGTCAGCACTGTGACCAAATAAACTGTATACTTGGCTGATCAGATTCACATTACCAATAAAATATGAGTATGATAGTGGGGTTTCATATGTGACCATTTGTTATAATAAAATTCAGACCCCTGGGGGCCAACCCAGTGGTGTAGTAGTTAACTTCGTGTGCTACACTTTGGTGACCAGGGGTTCACGACTTTGGATCCTGGGGGCAGACCTACACACCACTCATCAAACCACACTGTGGTAGCATCCCCCATAAAATAGAGGAAGATTGGCACAGATGTTAGCTCAGCGACAATCCTCCTCAAGCAAAAAGTGGAAGATTGACAACAGATGTTAGCTCAGGGACAAGCTCCCTCACCAAAAGAAAAAAAATTCAGACCTCTGGACTATCATAATATAGCTTCAGATAAGCCTACATGAGGAGTTGTCACAAAACAAATGAACTTTAAGTTTATCCACTTAAGCTTGACTGTTGTATTCTTCCATTATTCCATTAAGCAGCATCTAAAATTGTATGATGGCATAGTAGAATTTGGAAAAGAAAGCATATTAATTTGGGGGTAGCTCTTCGTTTGTGACTATTAATAAAATGTAGACAAAGCATGTGTTTCATCATGTGTTTTAGTAGGAAAGTGTCCTAATGTTTTTATCACTGGTCAGAGAGTTATAAATCTTAGATTTGTCTTGATTGCCAGTCATCTTTCCTTAGCACTCTAGTGGGCAACTTGACAGACTGAAGATGCAAGATTTAGAAGTCAAGGCAACTGCAAGATAGCTCAGAATGGCTGGCATCATATTTCTGTGGGAGTCAGAAGACTCAGGTTCAAGTCCACTCTTCCTTAGTTGGTGCTGTGTGCTCCTGGCAAAGCAGCTCTGTGTTTTCCTGTCTGTCAGATGAAGATAAGGGTCCTTCCTGTGTCAAAGAGTAGTATGATGTCAGATAGTAAGAGAATGCTTTGCAAAGTCCTATGCGGTGTGTTAAGCAGTAGATTTTTTCCCAAAGTATATAAAATGTTGAATTATTTTAAAACTACAGTGATATTTGAAGAATTCTGTAATTGATCCTTCTTTTCATAACACAACCAGTTGTGCCACTTTTTGTTCTAAAATAGTAGGTTTGCATATGTCTGCCTCAGAGGAGAGGAGTCTTCATATTGAGTGGAGAGCGAGTATAGGCTAGAGATGGGAAGGAAAAAAAACATGAGCTCTTTATGTCGTGTCTAGTCCTAATCTTTTTGACTAGCGTTTTACCCACTATGCTTATCTGCTTCCTGCAAGTTTCATTTTCTTCTATTCTTGTCTCTTCTTCCCTCCACTCCCAGTTTCCTTTTTTCTGTTAATACTTCTTTTCTCTTAGACCAAGGCGGGTGGAGGAGGAAAATGGTAGCTTTTAAGAACTGTAGCTTTAAGTACTGTCATCTTGATGTTTATGGAGAATGTGTTGTACATGCACAGAACACAGAACTAGTTAAATATGTACTCAGACCATGTGATCAGCCCCTTCTGCAGTGTGGGTTGTAGTTCTGGGCATATGTCCTTAATACTACCAGTATCTGTTGTTGTGGAATGAGAGATATGTGTTTATAACATTATTCTTGGGTTCAGAGGGGTTATATCGAAGTATAGACTCTGTCTGAATTATGGGTTTTTCATCTCTTATTATATTTATTTCTAGGGCAGGAGCGTTTTGGCAACATGACCCGAGTATACTACAAAGAAGCTGTCGGGGCTTTCGTAGTGTTTGATATATCAAGAGGTTCCACGTTTGAGGCAGTCTTAAAATGGAAGAGCGATCTGGATAGCAAAGTCCATCTTCCAAATGGCAGCCCTATTCCTGCTGTCCTCTTAGCTAACAAATGTGACCAGAAAAAGGAAGGTGGCCAGAACCCTCCCCAGATGGACCAGTTCTGCAAAGAACATGGCTTCACTGGATGGTTTGAAACCTCTGCAAAGGTGAGAACGGCTCTGCTGTTGACTTGTTAATCTGAGCTGTAACTATTCGGTGTTTAGATGGGTCTGTGTGCCTGGTCCTTGGAAGCCTAGTGTGGGTGTGTTTTAGCTTCTTTCAGTCAGCAGCAGGAAGGCTTCCAAAACTGGTTAGTGGAGAGGTGAATAGAAGGGTAGATTTTACATTAAAATAAAAATGAGCTATGATTTAGAGCAAAGGACAGTGACATTTTCTGTGAATTTGAGTCTTTAAATGAAGCATTTCTCATGCAACTGGAGTTTATGGGGAACGAAGTGTGTTGACAGGCACAAGCATTTTTGGTTTTTACAAAAGGCTTACCGAGCTATAGACACATAGATGTGCCTTGTGAAGATACCGGGTGTGTGCAGGACTAACAAAGGTGTTGTAAAGGTCAGAGAGAAGTTGTAGTCAGATGATGTTTGAGGAGTTTCATCTTAACTGTGTGTGACGGAATTTGAACAAGAGGAAGAGGTGTCAACATTTGTGACATGCTTCTTCATGAATAGTAGAGTGGGAAATTTTTCTCTCATTCATTTTAGGAAGCTGGGTAAAATGTTTTTTGCAGAAAGAGAAAAATTTAAGTTGACTGTTGAAGAATCCTAACAGTTTAGATATACAAGAAGAAAAAAGTGAAAATTACAAGCACAGAATTTTGAGGGCGAAGGGTACTTCTTTATGTGCATTGAAAGTTTCACCTTAGAGATCAGATGACAATCAGACTTATGTAAGAATGACGAAAGGTTTGAGAACTTCTGTGGTGACAAACGCGAAACTATAATTTTTTTTTCCTCTAAAGTTTGCCACCTGGGCTAACAACTGTTGCCAATCTTTTTTCTTCTTTTTCTCCCCAAATCCCCCAGTACATAGCTGTATATTTTAATTGTGAATGCTTCTAGTTGTGGCACGTGGGACGCCACCTCAACATGGCCTAACGAGCAGTGCCACGTCTGTGCCCAGGATCCGAACCAGTGAAACCCTGGGCCGCCGAAGCAGAGCGTGCAAACTTAACCACTCGGCCATGGGGCCAGCCCCTCAAAACTATAAATTTGGTATAATCTTAACACAGGTCCAGCTTTTAGGATGCCTTCTGTGAATTTCTTGTATATATTTTAAGAAAGTATTGTTCTTCCAAATCACCCACTTACTTTACTACTTTTAGCTTACCAGAAACCCACCCAAAAAGTGGAAGGTTATTTGGTGCCACTGATGATCAGGATAATGAAAGCAAAGCTATGAGAGACCGCACAAAAAAACTACTTGGGAAATACTGAGTGATGATGGAATGATTGGAAAAAATAGTGTCTGCTGGAGGCAGAAGTGTTTACTCCTAAGCTAAAGGCAATTTGTTTGAATAAACATATTCCACCATCTTCAAATTTAGTTTTATAAATGAAAGTAGAGGTGGAAAAGAGATGAAGCCCAGAGGTGCTGCACCAGCACTTAGACAAGAGGGGAGAGATCACAGAGGAAAGGCTTCTTATAGGAACTTATTGTGGAAGCCATGCCGCCTGCTGTGTGTGTGTCAGGTGATTTATGTTACTTCCTGTCTTTGCTGGAAAAAAATTAGTAGGTATGTGTAGATGTTCATTAGAGCATGAAATCTGGTGGAAGAGATGTATGTATTACAGATAAAATTTCCTCTTTAGGTTTTATTTGAGTTAATCATTTAGGTAAGAAATCCAAATTTGTCCCCAGAAGCGAGAGGAAAGAGTCGTAAACGATAGTATCATGTGAGCTGTAGCTTGAGACTGCGTAAGTCTCCAGTTTTGTTAAATTTATGAACGGGGTTACATGTAGAAGTAAGGAGGAAACATTGGCTAAGAGTAAAAGTTTCAGGTATGCTGTGCTTTCCTGTGAATGTATTAGAAGCACCATCTGCAGAATTTCCTTAGTAATAAACCAAGATGTTCCAAGAGAATAACAGTAATATAAAATTCAGGTTAGCCATTTTAGTCAAGGCTTAAAGTACTGCCTAAGTGTCACCAAAACCTATACTTCTGAGCTGACCAGCAGCTTCTTTCAAATCTGATTTTTGCTTGAATTCCAGCGATCTGAATTCCAATAGGAATGTAGCTGAAACACAGTTTTGATTGCATGAATTTTATCTTTTTACTCTTATAGCAAATAATAGATTTCTAATAGGAAAAAGTGTGACTAATTACACTATAATATGGAAATTTCTGTCCCTAATCGATTGCTACTAAATGCGTATAGAGAACATTATAATTATTTATATAATGGGGATGGTGGGGGCTGAATGATATTTGGACATTCAAAGATCGATACTGTAATTAAAGTGAACACTTACCTTGAGAGTAGAGGCAAAAAGCTTGTGCTGATGCGGGAAAAAATGCCTGAATAAATAGCACAGGGCTCACTCACAAAGTGATGGAGACATGTCACAAAGCCACAGGAGCCTACTTACAGTAGCTCCAAAATCTAAGACCATTTGAGCAACAAAGTAAATAATATTGTAATGGATTTAATTCATAGGATAAAATAATAGCTCATGATATGAATAAACAAATGAATAAATAAATGGGAGAGAGGTGAAGGCCCTTCCTAACAGTAGAATTCCAGCCAATAAAAGTAGAAGGAATGATGGAAGTAGAAAGTCACCATTGAATACCACAGTAATAATGGTTTTAGGGAGAATTAATTGAAGCTAAAATGCTAAAATGAGTGGGGAAAAAATATGGTGAAAAACAGGATATTTACATATTTGTACTTGCCAAATGCAAAGCGAAAAACAGTAACTTTTTGGGAGAGAAGCCTCGCAGACCTGACTTTAAGCAAATGTGCCTCCTCGTACACTGAGGGCAAATCACTTAATGTCGTATTCCTGCCAAAAATGCATAATTTGAATTTAATGATAAGGAAACATCAAACAGACCCAAACTGAGGGATGGTCTCTGGCCAGTACTCGCCAGGAGTGTCAAAGTCATGAAAGACAAGGAGACTGAGGAACTGTCCCAGATTAAGGGAGACTGCTGAGATGGGACCACGAAATCCAGCTGCTCACCTGCATCAGCAACAGGACCCTGAGACGGTTGGTGAAATGTGAATAGAGTTTAGAGATTAATGCTGATGCAGTGACGTTATCTAATTTCCTGGTTTTGATAATTGTGCTCTAGTTATCTCAGATGTTGATGATTGAGGAATATGGGTGAAGATAGGAAGAATTTTTTACTATTTTTGCAATGTTTTTGTACATGTGAAATTATTGAAAAATGAAATGTTAAATACTCATTGTGTATTTAATGACAACTTATAAATCAGTCACACACATGTAATAGCTACTGATTCCTTAGGCTATCCTTAGTGGACATCATACCAACAATGTTCCAGACTAATTTATACATGACAACTAAAAGTCATAATTACTCAGAGATGGGGGAGCAACATGTTGTATTTATCATATTTGATGTGGCCTGAGCCCTTTGCCATTTCTCTTCACAATGTATCCTGGATACTTGAATTAGATGTTCAAGGGCAGAAATTTTTTCCTTTTAGTGCTTTCATTCATGTGCGTGGCAACCCAGAGCCGGGTGAAGATTCGTTTTCAACCACAGAGATAGTTCTTTGAACCTGAGTGGCAAAGTTTAAAACAGGAACAGCAGAAAGGATGGATCTGTGTAAAAAGAAGAGGGGTCCTTAGCCGCATTACTCGATAGCATTGAACTCAGGGAGCAAGCACTTCAGATGGAGCTGATCAATGCCCCCTCTGATGAAGTTCCCCAGTTCCCGTTAATGCTCTTAATGTTTTCTCCTAAGAATTAATCCTAAGACTTGGTCCTGTTTCTCATATTACAGGATAACATAAACATCGATGAAGCAGCCCGGTTCCTAGTGGAGAATATTCTTGAGAACTACCAAAGCTTTCCTAATGAAGAAAACGATGGAAGCAAAATTAAACTGGACCAGGAGACCCCGCCAGCAGCGAGCAAATCCCAGTGTTGCTGACATGACTCCTGCTTCCCTGGTGCGGAATGCAGCCTGACTCGATGCCTCAGTTTGGAGCCAATTCCTGAGAATGGATTAAAGGTGGCGGTTGTGCTGCTCTGTGAATCTTCCCAGGGCTGCGCTTTAAAATGAATACTCTGGTTATTTTTCAGATCATATAAATCTTTCGCCTTTTAAAAAATGACAGTGATGGCTCCCTTGGGAGCCCAGCTGAAACGGGGCATTTGGTGAAGTGGTCCTGCTGGTGGCTCCATACCTTAATGCAGAAACAAACACTGAGGCCTCCATTCTTGTTGCCATTGTATTCATGAAAATGTTTACATCCTTTTAAACATCTTTTTAAATGACGGTTCCTCAGGATTTGGTACAACTTCTAGGTTGTAGCCTTTAGTGAAAACACAGAGGTGTTAATAAAACTCACCTGCAGTCTTACAGTAATTTTATGAGTCTATTTTTGTCTCCATATTCCATCATCACTTTCGAGAAAGGCTTTTAGACTCTGTTAGCTGCAGAAGGCTCGAAGTTCCTGTTTAGCAATTTTTTTTCTATTCAAAACTTTAGCACCTCACGTAAAATTGTTATCCTTAGATATTATAATTTAACTAGTCCCTAGCTAGTGTGGCATGTGGTTATTCCACTCAAGCACATTCAAATTACCCTTCCTAATTACTCAAGGAGCACTGACACCACGCTAGTGTTCTGGATCTGGTTGCTACCAGTTGGAAATCATATAAATGAGCATTTGTTCTCTCTCTAGTCCTTTCTCTCTTCTTCCTGTGTGTTCACGGCTGTAACTGAGGTCCTCATTGATATTACTGTGCAGCTCTAACTGGAGCTGGTCTTTTCAAATCTGAGAGAGTTTATTTCAAAGCACATACAATTAAATGAGTTGCTACAGTATGCATCGTGAAAGAAAGTCATGTGTGGTTTTATATAAAGTTTTGGACACAAAGTGTAACACATGAGAAATTTAAGGCAGGCTCACAATCTTCGTATCACAGTTTCACCCAATTAAGGAAAAGAATAAATGTTTTGACTGAAACTTTTAGTTTGAATTAATATAGTTCTAGAACGTTAATATGGGGTAGACTTTTCTGCCTCAGGAAACTTTGTTCACTTTTTGCTCTTATTTTTAAGAGACTTAATGATATCGTGTGAAAGGTTCAACGTATCTTTTTCAAAGGAATTTTAAAGGTGTTTGTGATGTGATCCAAAGCTAATGTGAAATGAGGCATTGGCTAATTTTGTCTTATACGTTAAGTATCAACTTGGATAGGAAAAATCCGTGCATTTTTTGAGAACAGGACAAAAACTAGCAAGGAATTGCATTTGCTGTGACAGATGAGTTCTGGGAATAAATAGTAGTTGTCATGGGTCATAAAACCTAGCTGGTTCTTCTCCTTAAACCTAAGCCTTGGCTAGGAATCACAAATGTGTTTATATGTTACATACTGAAGTAAATAAACTCTTAAACTTCTCTGGACATGTGTTCTCTGTAGACTCAGGCTTTCTGAGTTTAAGGGGTAGAAAGAAGACCCTTACTTAGGTAATACTTATCATTTAATGTAACCCCTTTTAACTTGGTGACGACAATAATCCATAACCAATCTATAAATGAAAATTTGGGGTGAGTTTATTCTGAGGCAAATGTGAGGACCATATAGCCCGGGGGCCTTTTTTCCCCAAGGAAAGAAGGGCACCAAAGAAGTAGGGTGTTCAGAGTGGTTATATATCCTCAAAGAGCGTGTATCACATATGATTGAAATGTCCCTTTTACAGTAGTCACAAGACTGCTCTGTCGGCACAGCAATTGATGGACACAGCAGGAGACACGTCTGTTGTCTGGAGCTGGGCGGTCACAGGGTGGGCACAGCAATCAGTTCCTAGCCTGGGGAGAGATGCTCATCCTTAAGGAAATGCCAATGTGGGGCAAGTTGCACTTTTAAAGCCATTTTTTCTTGTTTTGGGGACATAGCAAATGCTTAAATCAGACATACAAGGCATGCTGAATGGCCACGTCAGGCCCTTTTGCAAAAACAAGGTCAGGCCGAATTAGGTTTACACCAAATGACTTCCTCCTATACTCCAGTATAACCTATTGCTTGCCATTTATCTGTCAACTTTTTAAAAGTATTGCATTAAATCTCGCTTTCTAAGAAGCATGTGTCATACTCTAAAATTTTCCCTAGACAAGGTACAAAGTACAACTTCTTAACCTTTTTTTAATTCCGAAGTCCAGTAGTGTAAATATTATGAAATGTTGGTGCCAAAATCAAAATGTTGTAAAGCTTATTTTAGGCAGTCACTGAAAGAGACTGAAATTTGCTTGGAATCTTCTTTTTTTATATATTGACTTTCATTTTTATGGGAAATTCATTCTGTTTAAGTTGATTTAGCAGTGGATTCAAAATCAGGAAGGTTGTACTTTCTTTGCCCATCTTTACCATATTTGTTATCTTCTCTGAGGATCAGCACATGGTATCATAAATACTTGTTTCTCAGTAAACACTCAGGGTTCTGTGTGTCCATGTGACAGAGCTCATACTATGTATCATTTCGTACACATTTCCTATAGTTTTGCTTTCCTCCTAAATTCTCAGTACAATTTGTTTTTGTAACTTGAATGTAAAATTTGAATTTAGGATAAGCTATGTAAATGGTTAAAGAAAGAAGTGAATACTTTGGCTTCCTTATTCATTAATTGCTTAATGAAAATTCCTGAGCCTCACTTCAGACTTCCTAAATTCACTTTCTGGGGATGGGGCTCAGAAATCCACTTTCAAAACTATCCAGTAATGTTCATTTGGAAAACCCCCTATAGAAAATAGCAATAGTTAAAGTGTTTAGTTTGAAATCTATGGTATTAGACAAAACATGAACGTTCTTAAAATATAGCACTTTTATTTCCACTTATAAGTCACTGTTATTAAAAAGTCTGAACACCTTAAACAGTGGACAAGCAGTATAAATTTGCTTTTATCCACTGCCGAAAATAGAAGCTTAAGGTTTCTGACAGGCTGGACGAACCTACAAGTATTGTTGATAAAACTGGCCAGCCATTTGGAAAAAGGAAGTTGTATCTGTATCGCACTTATCTGAGTTCCCCAAAATGATACAATCTGGAAATTAATAACTTAGATTTAAAAACAAGAAATAAAACTGCCAAAACTTAAGCATGTATGGAAAAAATTTTGACATTAGGCTAAAAAAAATCCTTTTTTAATCCCCAAATGCTTAAAGCCAAAGAGGGAAAAAATAGATATGTTTGGTTGCATCAGTATATCTTGTATAGCAAGACAATATAAGTAAAATTATAGCAAGCAACAGAGAAAAAATATTTGCAATCCATTTAGCTGGGTGAGGATTAATAAGGAGGATGAAAAGCTCTATAAGACAATGAGTAAAAATGGGCAAAGAATGTAAAACCAGCATTTTGCAGAAGAGGCAATTTGTGCATCAACTCTTAATAGCCAGGAAACCTAAAAAAAGTGTCATCAGATTCACAAAAAAAATATGAGTTTGATTGTATCCCTGATTTTGGTGACCATATAAGAAAACAGATATTCATAGTCTGTTGTTAACTAGATTTGCTTTGATAGATACTTCTAAGCTGCTCTCCCGCGTGACTGTGCTCTTTACACTCCTGGTCCATGTCTTGCCAAGAAGGGGAACTGCAGTTGTTGGGGAAATATAACTGAAAACAAAATCTCCTCCCAGCCCAGAAAACCTCTCTACAAAAGTAGAAGAGAAAGAAAGCAGTTTTATTATTGAATAAGCACGAAGCCAGAATGTGGTCATCGCAACAATGGTAATTGGTCACGGGGTGACCATCTGTGTTAGCCTGTTGGCTTTATCCAAAGGAAAAGCAAACTTAAATCTTGATGGCAGGAGGTCGTTTTGTAAGTTGGTGTGAGGCTCCCCCCTAAGTCTGGCTCCTCCCCTTCCACAGAAACTAGGAGATAGGGGCTCTATGTCCCTTTATAATGACGTTTCAAAGAGATGGTCCCTGAGAAAGCTGGTGAGAGGCTCATTTAGCTTTAAAAAAGATTTACATACATATCAAAGAGTCATAGAAAGAACTTGCAAGTTTCCAAATATAAATACTCTCAGAAAAGGGGCAGGAGAGGGTCGGGACAGGGAGAGTCACTTCCCTTATTTTCAACAGGGAGAATTAAGTCTTGTTTTTCATTTGTATTTGTCCTTTCTGTCAACGCTGGGTAAACATTTGCCTACGCGTCCAAGGGAGAATATAGAGAAGCCTGTTCTCGGGAGCATGGCTTGGGGATACATGTGAAAAAAAAAGAATTGGCAATCTAAATGCTCATCTGTAGGAGCAAAATAAAATGGACAATTGCATACTCATACAAGGAGATACAGCAGTACAGTAACATTTCCATAAAAATACGTATTAAGAATTTAAAGGCTGTGTGAACCATTCAGAAAGATTAATGCCAAACTCCTGATTACAATTGCCTCAGGTAAGGGCTAGAATTGTGGATGCTGGTCACGGCCGACTTGAGCTTTTAAGATAATGTTTACATTTTTATGATACAGTTCATTTTACGCCAGTCAGTATGTTTCCTACGCTATCACTGAAATGAACAGGAGCATTCCCATTTGCAACATAATACTTTAAAAAATAAAAGCTGCTTTGAATTAGCTTTACTTTTTTACGACAGTTAATAACATCACCTATGATTTTGCCCTTCTTGGATCTTTCATATATTAGTTTACTTGCTAAATCAGTTAACCTTCCTAAGAACAATAGCTGGAATTAGTCAACTCAGAGTTAAAAATGGACATCTGCATTTGCATGGGGTGAATTTTTGTTGCTGCCCACTCTAGCCAGTGTTGAAGAATAGACAATCGTGTAATTTAAAGAAGAGGCTTTATATGCATGTGAAACCATATGAACTACCCATATCTTTCATACAGCACTTTGCTTTGAAAGATGAATACATGAAGCCGCCATTCTCCTTGTTTCTGATTCTCCAAGTAGTGTGAGTATGGTGGGAGGAGGAGGTGATATAAGATAGAGTTACATATAAAATGCTGCTAGAACAATGTACATATCAGGAATTCAATCTACTGCCACCGAAAAGTCACCTGAATACCATCTGGTATGGTCCTACCAGGCCATTAGCATCTCCCAAATCAAACCCAGTGTCTTTCACTATTCTTCCTACTGTCAAACCTGCTCTAGAGGTTTAAGAATGTACATACTATAAGGTAAATAGGTTATGTATATGTTCACTCTAGCATGTAGTGCTGTCTTATAGTAGTATGGTTATTTTGCTGATTTTTTTTGAACCACATTAAATTTATAGCTGCCATTTGCCTCCCTTTATGAAAACTTTGCTGTCGAGTCTTTAGTATGGCTTTAGTCATGCTGTGAAGTTGTGATCTGAGAGCGTACAGAACTTTAAAGAATACAGTGATTGCTTTAAGTGAAGTTTCATAATAACATTGGTTGAACTTGGCTTCAATTTCAATTCAACATACAGCTTCACTGTCTATCTGTAACCTAAAGAGGAAATTCTATGGATTTGTTTTCTTTTATTGATTACAAACTGATACTTGTTAGTGCCAAGTTGGTTCTGACTTCTAGCAACCCTGTGGACAGCAGAGCGGAACCCTGCCTGGTCTTTCTGCACCATCCGCTCCCCTTCCAGGGCTCTATCGGACAATGCTCTGCTGCTGTTCACAGGGTTTTCATGGCCATTTTTTTCAGAGGTGGCTGGCTGGGTGCTTCTTCCTAGTCTGTCTTAGTCTGGAAGCTCCGCTGAAACCTGTCCACCATGGGTGACCCTGCCGGTATTTGAAATCCCGGGGGCATAGCTTTCAGCATCACAGCAACACGCAGCTGCCACAGTGTGACAACTGACAGACACAAACTGAAATAATTTAGTGCTGTAAAGTACTGTAGTACTTTCATACTGGTTTGATTTAGAATGATTTTAACAGCTGGGAGCAGAATCTAATTTTTCATAGCATAACATCTTTAACAATTGAATATATAATTTCGACTTTTTGTACTACTTGAGCCTATTTCTATCCAATCCTATTTAACAAGGTGATGATTTAATGATAAATTCACGGTGTGTTGCTAATGGTGTGTGATATGTGTAATAGTCGACTCTGTACAGAAATGAATTATGGTTAAAATAGGAACCGATAACAGGATAGATACATAAGCCATTCCTCAGGTATATATAACGCTAAGCATATCATGTTCTGAAACAATAGTCACTGCTAACCAGAAATCAATTTATGTTTAAGCATTTAAAGACCTATTGCAGTATAAGATGAAGACGGATTGCTAAATCAATGTTAAGTTTAAAATATTGTGTTCTGATATTTTAAATTTATCTATTAAAATATTTCAGTGTTTTCTCACCATACATTTTTATGTAACTATAAAGGGAACATGAAATAAAGACTTCACTCTGTAGCAGACTTTTAAGGCATTTCACAACTCAGTGAAGGGCCCCAAAGAGGAATTGACTGCCTGTGAATTGTAAGATAGCTCTAGGATGAATCAAGCTAAGCTGAATCGAGAGAATATGAAATCCACTCCTGTACCCAACTCTTTTAACTCGTTTAAGACCCTCCTGAATTGGGGTGCCAGAGTCTGATGTGATAACTAACCCTTTACTCAATGTGGTGGTCATGCATGGGCGTGAACTACCATCGAGATGTCAGCAGCAAAATCCTGTACTGACAATTCAAGGGAGACGACTAAAGGTGTTCTCCTCTCCTTTAATTCCCCGTGTAATATATTAAATCAGCAGATGAAGAAGGGGAGTTGATATTTTATTTTCTCCTTAACGAGTGGGACAAGCTTCCAAATGCCTACTTTTAGTAGTGATATTTTTGGAACTGCACATTATAAAAGAGTTAGTCTGTCTTTAACCTTTACTAAATGACATATTTGTAAGTACATTTTTAAAGCCTTCTTGTTCTTTTCAAACCAAGGTTAATAGTGGACTTGAAAGAGAAAATGAAACAGGTCTGTCAAATGAAATTACCCATGAGCTTCTCCACCCACTCAGTCAGCTTTATTAGGGAAGAGATTTTAACCAACTCTCACTAGGTCCTTAAGTAATTTTTTGTTCTGTTCCCAGCCTCCCAGTTTTAAATAAAATATCCAATATGTCATGGCTGGTTAACACTGTTCTAACATTTGTTTTAGAAGTCACTTTAAAATTTTGGAGTTTATTATTTCTAAGACAGCATTAGTATAAACCCTAAATATTGGAAAATTAATGTTATCTCTTTAAAAAAATGTTTGAAGTAAAGATGAGGTATTATAATTGAATTTAAAATCATTGTCCTATTTCATAAACATGATCATTGGCTTCTTAAAAAGCATTTTGGTTTATAACAAGACCACTTGAATTTTTAAGAGAAATGACATTGTATTATGTCTCAACTTTATAACCAGATCAGAATTTATACAAAGATATCAGAAAAAACAAGTGGAACGAGAGCCAAAAGTGATGAACACTTAACTAGAAAAATTTTCCCAAGGAGCAGCTATATAACTCACCATATTTCCAAGAATTTTTTAAATGGAGCAGTTGTTAAAATACAAGGGATAGATCAGAATCAAGAACTTGGGGCAGGTACAGTCTGTTACGAGTTGAATTGTGTCCCCCCAAAAGACCTATTGAAGTCTTAACCTCTGGCACCTCAGAGTGAGACCTTCTTTAGAAGCAGGGTGGTTGTAGATGTCATTAGTTAAGATGAGGTCACGGTGGAGTAGGGTGGGATCCCAATAATATGACTGATGTCTTTATAAGAAGACGGTCAGGTGAAGACACAGATGGGGAGAATGCCTTGTGAAGACAGGGTTGGAGCGAAGCATCTACAAGTCAAGGAACACTGAAGATTTCCAGTGAACCACCAGAAACTAGAAAGAGTCAAGGAAGAATTCTTCTACAGGTTTTGAAGGGAGCATGGCCCTGCTGACACTTTGATTTCAGACTTCTAGCCTCCAGAACTGAGACAATAAATTTCTGCTGTTTTAAGCCACTCAGTTTGGGGTACTTTGTTACATCAGCCCTAGGAAATGAATACACACCCTAACATCAGCTCTTCTTTGATAGGTCAGAGAAAGGAGTAGATGTGTTGGAAAAAAATCAGAAAAATGAAGGTCAAATTTGAAGCAGAATAAGAATAGACTGCTAAAAACATGATAATTGATACAGAACGCAAGACTGTAGAAAGAAATGGAAATAAAATTTTAAAACTATCAGAGAAAACAAGAGGGAGAATTGGCAATGGAGATTTGAAATTGGTATGCTCAGAATAGGCTAAAACAAAGTGAATCATAATTTGAAAATAACAGGCTGGGCAGAGACATACCAGGGCAAGGCAAACAAACCAAAAAAGGGCCCAAGTGTCAAACCAGGTGAATACAGGGCAAATAGCACTGAATGAGACACAGGAGAACACGTTATTACAGCGGAATCCACAATGAGAATGTAATAATTTTAAACGTTACACAAATGGGCTTCATAAAACAAATTCTAGGAAGTAGTAGGGGAAAAAATTGTAGTATGAGACTTCAATTGAACTTTCCTCAGTCAAATGTGAAATAAGATAAGATAGATCCTCTGCAAACACACATACTACCTCTGCCAAAGGATATATCTTATTTTCCAGTAATCATTGAGAAAACTACAACAAAAGTCACTGTGGACTAGCCATAAAGAAACCTCAAATTCCCAAAGAAATAGTGTTTACAATATTCATCACAAAACAATAAGGTCAAAAAACAGCAGAATGCACACAATCAAACCAACCAAAGAAAAACTAACCCAGACATATATCTCAGGCCAAGAAGAAAACTGAACCCAAAATTGCAGAATATCTAGAAAACAGCTATGACAAAGATAGCATATATGGAAACCACTGAGCTGCAGATAACAGTGCCAAAATCAAAATGCTTACTCCTAAAGGATTGGAGAATAAAAGTGAATGGAATAAACCTTCAATACAAGAATTTAGAAGACCAGTGAAGGAGACATTAATGCAAACAGCAGAAGTTTATTTACTAGAAAGCATAATAATTATTGTAAAAGTTTTTTGGAGGTAGAGGATAAAATAGGTAAAACTGAAAATCGCAGTAAAAAGAAAATAATCACATTTACATGAGGAAGTAAAAGAATCCTAACTGAAAACTTTGCTCAACACTGTGAAAATAAATTCAAAGGAAAACATAAATTTCCTTAACTGCCCCAGGGAGAAAAATAATCTTAAGTTTTATATTTGAGAAATAAGTAGTCAAAAATCTCATCTTTACCTAGCCCAGCCCTCCTTGTAACTACAATCCCTAAAAAGTATACCAGCTCTAGAATATATCCCATGGAACTCAATGAAACATTTGAGGAATTCATCTTCCCAATGTCATTTAAACCGTTCCAAAGTATAGAGCAAAGGAAACTTCATTTTAAAGGAAGTTGGGTTTGAAGTGTAACAAATAACTTGTTGCTTGACTAAAGTTGAGCAGCTGATGACAGTGACTTACCAGCCAATTCATGGATAGCCTTTGTCATACTGTAACCAGAGCAAGACTAGTTACTAGTGATTAAGGGATCTGAGAAGTCCTGCAAGGTAAGTAATTTTGACAACGCAAAGAGAGTCCCAAGGGCTGTAAGGAACACTGATCTCCTGAACACCCAAATTTACGTTATCACTGTGTTGGAGTCAGAGGAAGGGAGTGGACCTTTCGTAAGTGGAGGGAGGAAGCAGGAAGCAGTCTCTAAGAACTCCATGACATCAATCTTCCTAGTGCATTATTATCATCCCAAACTTACTATTAAGAAAGAAGCAACACACTGTTGTGAGTTCATCTGTCCATAAATACATATTGATGCTCTCAATCATCAAAGAAATGTTATTTGCTAGGAAGAAAGCCCTTTATAATAAAAATGAGCAGAACATGAAGTTTACCCAGGATTAAAAAGTATATATACATGAAGCTAGCGTAATATTTATACTGAAATCTGACAGAGTGCACAAAAATAGCAAACTAGCTCCCAACCTTAGAGCAGTGCAAAAACCCTGTATAAATAATGAGCAAATGAAACCTACGGCCCAATAAAGATCAGTCTAAGATGCCCCCGCTGGTCTATACAGTTGTTTACTATGAAGATTATTAGGAAAGGTATTAATGAAATTTGCTTATTTAGTAAAAGCAAATCAAAAGAGGACAACATGATTTTTCCATAAATGCTAAAAAATAATTATATAAAAATTAATACAACTTTCGAAAAATAGGAATAAGTGGATATTTCCTGAATATGATTTTTTTTAAATTTAGCTATTGTCCTCAACAGTTAACATCCAGGGAAAATACCAACAATGGTGATGAACCAACATATCTGAGATGCAGGGAAGAATTAAGATAATTTTATTTTGAAAAAATAGTATTTTCCCTGGAGTTGAAAAATTAAATGACTTCTATAGCAAATATCCTGTAGGAAATGTATGCACTCTCAAGCACGTTAATTGGTTACTTCTTCAGCAGGTTCCAGCAAACTAATTACATTCTCTGCAAGCAACCATTAATTACTGACAACACTAGGTTTCTTAATATGAATTTTTTGTGATTTTTGTTCAGCTTCTCTTTTTAGTATGTACCAACGTCTATTCTATCATGTTTAAATATCTCATAACTAATGATTATGAAAATAATTTTACATATTAAAACAATTATTAATAAATATCCTTTAAAGACAGAAATAGATTGAGAGTTAATACCAATATTAGGAGAGTATATTTAGGAAAAAAGATTGTGTCCTTTTTAAAGCTATAAGTGTTTATAAAAACGTACTATGATGCAGAATAACTATTAATGTAATGTTTATAAAAATTTAATATGAGACTGAGTAGGTTATTGCAAGGAAAGAGATAGCTCTTGGTTCGGTAGTCTTTTTTCCAGCCTCGGTGACACCTGATGATTTTACCCTTGGTCAAATCCTCCTTGAAGCACTAACTCAGGAATTGTGAGGAGTGTGCCTACAGTGAATCCAAGATAAATCGGAATCCAACTGAGGACCGTGTAGGTGACTGAGCCAATGGACGTCACCATCGATATTCTACATGAGTAAACCATAAGCAGTGCTGAAGAAGCGGCCACGTGGAGGCGTAGGGTCTAGTAACCAACTCGGAAGGGGAGGGCATGAGTAGGTCGGAAGCGAGGCTGAAGGCTTTCTGAGAGGAGGTGGAGCGCACTCCCTCAGCCGCCTCCCTTAGGATCCTGTGATCCTAAGGCTGGGGTGTTGAAAACTCCCTGGGGGTTACAAGCCCACGGTCATGCCTTTGTAAGCATTCTGTGTTGTTTATCCTATAGCCTTTCTTACAGCTACGTAAACTTGAGGCTGAATAAAGCATATTTTTGTCTCACGATTTCTCTATTTGAACCCAAGAACATTGCTGTTCGTAGCAAAAGGGTTTCTCAACCGCAGACTTCTGATCATTGCAGAGTTGTTCAATTTTCTACTTAGTATTCCTAACATTAGCCAACTATCCTTTAAGAGCTGCATTTACGTTTTAGTTTTTTGATTCCATTTAGGACAAGAGTCCTTCAAGAAAAGTTTCCTCTTGGGAAATCTTCAAATCGTTTCAAGATAAATTAAAAAGAGAATGTTAACTTTGCTCCTTGTGGAAATGAGGGGACAAAACCCCCAAAATCATGTACAATGACATCTGTAATAGATGATCTTGAAGCAAGACATAATAAAGAATCTAAATAATAAGAAAAAACAAGTCAGGATAATACCAAGTATTCAAAACATATTTTTTCCATTAATCAAATTTGTTGTTTTTTTTTGTCTTATTCTTTGAGGAAGATTAGCCCTCAGCTAACTACTGCCAGTCCTCCTCTTTTTGCTGAGGAAGCCTGGCTCTGAGCTAACATCCGTGCCCATCTTCCTCTAGTTTATACGTGGGACGCCTACCACAGCATGGCTGCCAAGCGGTGCCTTGTCCACACCCAGGATCCGAACCAGCGACCCCGGGCCGCCGAGAAGCAGAACGTGCGAACTTAACCACTGCGCCAGCGGGCCGGCCCCAGCCATTAATCAAATTTGAAAACAGAAAGCTAGAATGTTCTAACAAGACAATTTTCTAGTTTTGAGTCTATGGAAACTAAGAATTTAAAGGACAAGGTCATTGAAAAGGTTGGTATAGGCTTCCAATGATTTTCAATAGTTGAAGAGGAGAATTTGTTTAGACTTTCCAAAGTTATGAATTGTAGTAAAAATTCTTTCTAGAAGACGTTACTGAAGAAAGATTTTTTTTTCTGAATTGCATTTTTCCGTGCAAAATAATTTTTTAACTGTTAGTGATATTGTGTACTCCTCTGAGTCTTTCAGGCATTTGGACATGCAGGAATACTAAATTTGAAAGCATGGCACATTAATAAATTCAATAATCCTTCTGTTTTACATACTAGCAGAGAGATTTATAGGTCTCACACAGAATCAACACAGTGAAAGTGTCTGAAGATATGTTTACGGAACAGAAAATCGCAAAGAAAAGTGACATGAAATTGTCACTGACAATAGAACAAGTATACTGGAAACTAAGAGAGGTTTAAAATTTTGTTAACATTCTTATGATCAGGAAGTAATTATAGTGTTGAGTAAAGTAATATTTACTGACCACAAGTAGAAAAACTGTGAGCCATTTTTATAATTTCTTTTTATTCAAAGACAAACCATATGACAAACAAGATGTTGGAACTGCCTGTTCTGAACATATATGAGATGTTTAGAAAGATAGAATAGACGCTATTACATGTGAAAAATAAATATGAATAAAAACTACAAAAAAAAATTCTTTGTTATTAAGTAGCATAAAGGAAGCTTTGCTTGCAGAGAATGTGATGAGTTTGCTGGGACCTGCTGATGAAGCAGCTGAGGTAATATGCCCGGGAGTGCATATGTCTCTAACGTGATATTTGCTACAACATCATTTATCATTCCACTCCAGAGAAAATACTGACATTGATGAGGAACCAATATACCTGAGATGCAGATGAAAATTGAGGCAATTTTGTTATTTTGAAAAATACTGCTCCTTGTTGCATTTCAAGGTCCATGGGTTAAGGAAAAAGTTTTCTCCAGAAATAATGTGATATGGAAATGCAAGAAAATGTTAGAAATGAGCATTAAGGGTAACAATCTACATCTATTTCTAAAACTATTCTGAAAGCATCTAAGTTCATGATACAGCATCGATGAAATAGCATCACCACCATAAGCCAAGTCTTCAAGTCCAGAAATTGTAGGGGAAATATATGCATACTTTAATTATTATTTGAAAGAAAAAAGGATCAATGTCGTCATCATGGGTATCCTATACTGGACAGGCTAACTGAAAAAAAAAAGAAAAAAAGCATATATATATATATAAAGAGAGAGAGAGAGAGGAGGACCATCCCACTAACCCCAGTTGAAATGAACCTCAGTTTAGCATCACACATTATACTAGCCAGGAACAACCCAGCTACTCGTGGTATTTGTCCTTAATCTATGGACTTTGAAATGGAACAATGAACAATACTTTTCAAGATAATGAAATAGTTTCTTTGCACTACAAAACTTCTAAAATTTGGCTAATAAAATAAAATTATGACCATTGAATTTTTGAAAAAATTTTATATTTACTTATATATACCAAAAGTTCCTTCTGTGATGATGATAAAGGCTTAGGTCATTCCACATTCTGCTGAAATGAGTATTCTATACACCTCTAACTGTAAAAAAAATAAAAATAAAGTTGGTATTAGCATAAGAATAGTCAGACAGGTCAAAGGGTTAGAAAGTCCAAAAATTAATCTAAAAGCATGTGAAAATGTATTATATGAAGAGATGCTATGTCAGAACAGCAAAGAAAATTTGATTATTTAATAAAATGTGTTGGGATAACAGAGGAGTCACCCTGGGAAAACATTGGATCCCTGACTCTCATCATTTATCCAAATTAATTTCAGATAGATTAATAATTTAAATTTAAAAATTACTAAGATAAAACATGCAATTTTTAAAAAATCTTGCAATTGGGAAAACTTTTCTAAGTATGACACAAAGATAATAAAATCTGATACATTCAATGACACAAAAATAAATAAATACATTGCCAAAACTCACCATAAATAAACTTGAAAGATAATCCAAGAAAAGTATTCCATATTATAGTTAAACTGCTACTGTCTTTGATTTTTAAAGAACTCCTACAAGTCAAAAAGAGCAGCAACCTAATAGAAAAATAAGCAAAAAGAACAAGCAGGCCCAGTTAACCGAGGAGGAAATACAGATGACTATTGAACAGATGAAAGGATGTTCAAACGCACTCACAAAAAGACAAATTCAAAGCTACACTAAAATATCATGTTTTGACTATTAGACTGGCAAAAAACTACAACAGTGTGGCAAAACAGGGTCTCATAATGCAGAAGAGAAAGCAAATTCACAAAATTTATATGAAGAACAAATGGACAATAACTATCAAAATTACAAATGCCATTTACATTGCATGTCCACAGTGCCATTTATCCTACAGAAATGCTTGAACATAGATAAATTTATTTCATGTTGCAAGGATATTCGTTGGAACAATGTTTCTAAGAGCAAAACAATTGGAAATAATGGATTAGAAGTAGAATGGTACCGGGGTATTACTTTCATAATCCGATAAAATCATGGATATAGAAACATACAAATCCTTTATATAGGAACATAATTTTGTAACTTACTCAAAAGTGCTTTGAAAATTAAGTGCTAAATCAACTACAGCCTATTTGGAATGGTAGAAATAAAAGCTTATGCAATGTACGTCCTTGATTCAGCAATGAGAGATCACTTATTATTGTGGTGGTTGTTTTTATTACGTGCCAAGAACTGTGCTGAGTACTTTAAAAGATGATTTCACCTGCTTTTAATAATGTGTGCCCCTAAAAAGACTTTCTAATGCCAGTGACGCTACATGTCTTTTTCAAGAAATCCTTTAAGACACACAGACACTCTAATAACTGCTTTCTAGATTATGATCCTTACTGTTACTGAAATTCTAATTTACCTTCTGCTCTATAAAATAAAAATATCACCTCTGCTCCAAAAACAGTGGCTGGCCCTTTCTTTGTCAGTCCTCACGCAGGTGAGACAAGCAACTCTGAGCCCAGCCCTAATTTTGGGAAAGCAACAGACAAGTAAAGACAGTTGAGTAGTCCCATCCTCCAGTCATGACTACCCAAACCACACCAGAAAGGTAAAAAAACAGATTCCTGCTTCTGAAGAACTTAAAAGACAGAAAATTTCAAGTGACTAAAAAACAAAGTATCCTCCCTTTGTATTTGTATAATACAGTGCTTAATAATTTAGAAATCCTCTCTGATGTCAGCTAAGTCTGAATTCATTTTAAAAGTGGATAGATCGATCCATAAGTCAGTAATTCACCGCTAGTTAATAAACTGGTGAAGCCCACTTAGGCTTGATTACAAGGCAAAGGCTTACTCCGTGGTCAGAAAGAGGGAAATAAACACAGTCAGCAATTACTATGTGGCAGGCACTATTATTTTAAAAGTGTGTGTGTGTGTTTAATCCTTACTCATTAAGAAGATACATAACATCAACATCCTTATAGTGAGAAAGCAGAGGCTCAAACAGATTTGTCAAAGACAATTCAGTATGTGGCAGAGTCAGTTCTGATTAACTCATTCATTTACAAATTCACTGAAAGATTACAGCTATTGCAATTGTTGTGAAACAAACGCAGCTATTATAGCATTGCGTCAAATCTGAGATATTGTGGAACACATCACTATTTTGATGTTCCTGTGAAAAAATATAACTTCTCAAATCATAACATAACATACCATAACATAATGTAGCATATTATCCTCTATCAAGTTGCCTGTGAACGAAAGTTTAGAATAGCAGAACGGTCCTGACAATTTGATGTTTTATGTCTTAATGACAATCCTTCAAAAATTGATCACACCAGCTTCTTTTTGTCTTGGAATTTCTTTCTTCTATTCTGAGGGCTGCAGTTATATAAGCAGTCTCTTTTTATGTATTTCAGTAGCAAGATGTAACAGTTTCAGCTCCGTGTAAGTGTCTTCTTCTCTTAGGTACAATAAAGAACTGGATGGCTGGTTATTTAGCAAAAAAAAAACAAAAAAAGAAAGAAATTGTGGTTATTCCTCCTGTGACAAATATTTGCTTCATTAATATCAACCTGATGCTTGTTGCTATTGCAAAGCATGTTTTTAGACACACAGTAACTTATTTCAAAGAAAATTATGCTATAACCTTTTTGAAGACCTATTAAATAGCAGTTAAATTCCACACACTTAATAACAACAATCCATAAAACTCGGATATGAATGAGGAAATCACCTATGCCTGTGACCAAGTACTGTTATGCTCACGCAATGACAATCATGTTGTGTTTCCTGCCTGGCTGACAGCAACTGTAAACTTCTTCAATTGTAAGATACATCCAAATTTCAAGGATTTTAAAATGTTAAAAAAATATGTCTTGAAACATATGAAAAATATGTGTCAAACACTATGCTAGGAACTGGGACTACCAAGAAATAATAGAATCTTGTCCCTCATGACGCTCACTGTCTAGTGTGGGCAGAGAAGTAAGCCAACAATTATATTCAGTGTGATGATAAAAATAATAACATACATTTATATAATTCTTTAATACATACTTTATATGTGCTAATTTATTTAATCCTTACAATAATCCCATGAGGCATGTATGCGTTAGAGGTACGAGCCTGTCTGGACACCCAGGAAAGGTACCCAAACTGTCCTGTGTGTGTAGAAAGCCTTTTGCAGGAGGTGCTACACAGATGTGAGCAGTGGAGGAGAAGGGAAGAAATAGAATTCCAGGCAGCAGCACTCCGTAAGCAGAGTCAGGGTCAGAGAGAGTGGACACGTGAGGAATACCCAGGGTGGAATAGTAAAAGTATTGTGGCTCATGGGACGAGTCAGGAGCAAGGTTTTTTGTGCCGTAACAAAGAGTTTAGACTTTATCCTACAAATTGAGGACTGCTATCACTGGATTAGAGGGAGCTGTGATTGGGATCAGAGACGCCAGCCAAGAAAACTATTTCAAAAAATCCACGTAAAAATAAGGACTTAGATTCGGTGAGCAGCAATTTGTGAAATATTAGATACTAATATTACAGAGGTCAGCAAAAACAGTTGAGCAAGGAAGTCCAAAGTTCTGCCCGTCCACAAAAGGAACAGAAAACTGGTAAAATTTTGAGAATTTACTTTTCTGAAGCTCTGGAATTTGTTCAAAGGCTTATAGCAACCCAGGGAGTGCTTACTTAAGAACAATGGCTGAATCTCAGTATAAACAGCAAGCTTTGTTGCATTGTCATTTATCCTAGTCTCACTCCTTATTCCCAGCTCAGAGGCAGCCTTGAAAATAACAGCCTGTATTCTCAGTACTAAAAGATGCAGACACGACTATTTGTTTTGACTTATCTGATGGTTCCCTGGAAGACCATCTCAAAAGGCTAGTCATTATTTTACCTGACTCCAAACTGGCTTAGTACTAAAACTGCTATTTGGGGACTTTTGTCTAAAACATTAACAGGCAAACATTTTAGACCCTGCTGCCTGAAGCAATACATAACAGTGGGGCAAATGATAGACTATCCAAAAAGCTTGGGAGGGAAGGCTGAGGAATGAGGCATCTATAAAAATTTTGCAAAGCTCTGACAAATTCCTAGAAATCTAGAAACCCACAGAGTCCCAAGACAGTGTGTGTCTGTTCAAGAGAGAACTGTAAAACCCATAAGCTCTCACCTCTAGCTCTTAAGGTTCTGTGGAAGCAGAAGGTAAAGGCTAATATAGAGTTGTAAACTGCTGTGGTTTAGTATTGAAGGCATACCTCTTGGCAAAGACTGGGAGATTTTGTGGTTCCAGGCATTTAAGGAAATCTCTACTCAATTATTAGCTGATCACTAGCCTAAGAACAGATATTTCAGGGGCCACATGTGACAAAGGATACATGGTTTCCAGAGTTAGTTCAGAAAATTCATTAAATAAGCAAACGACAACTACAATAACCAGCAACTTCAACAAGCCTAGGTGGGGGCTGGGAGAAAGAGAAATTGATTTCCAGAGTTTCCCCATTGTAATAGTCATAGTGTCCAGTTTTCAACAAAAAACCCAGAATGTATGCAAAGAAACCAAAAAAGTATTCCTAAGGAAATTTAGACATTACACTGTTGGACTGTCTAGACAGACTTTAAATTAGCTGTTTTAAATGCATTCAAAGAGCTAAAGGAAACCATGCATAACAAACAAAAAGAAAGGATGAGATGGATGGCTCATGAAATATAGAGTAGAAATAAACAGTAGAAATTATTTAAAAAAATAAAAATTCTCGAATTGAAAAGTATAAAAAGGATATGAAAAATTCATTAGAAAGACTCAACAGCAGATTTGAGCAGACAGAGGAAAGAATCAGTAAACTCGATCATTGAAATTACCAAGCCCAAGTAAAAGAAAGAAAACAAAAAGAAGAATGACCAGAACCTCAGAGACCTGTGGGACACCATTAATCATACCAACATAGGCATAATGGGAGTCTCAGAAGGAGACAAGAGACAGAAAAGGGCAGAAGGAATACATGAAAGAATAATAGTCCAAACTTCCCAAATTTGATGAAAAACATTAATCTACACATCCAAGAAGTTCAATGAAGTCCAAGTAGAATAAACTCAAAGAGACCCATACCTAGACATATCATCATCAAACTGTCCAAAGAGAAAGACAGAATCTTGAAAGCAGCAAGAGAGAAGTGACATCATATACGAGGAATCCTTGATAGGATTAAGCGTTTTCTTACTAGAAACCATGGACAACAGAGGCAATGAGTTGACGTATCAAAGTATTGAAAGAAAAAACTTTGAACCAAGAATTCTATATCTGACACAATTATCCTTCAAAAATTAAGAAGAAAAACACATTCCCACATAAAAACTGTGAGAGTTTATCACTAGCAGACCTGTCCCATAATAAATACTAAAGTCATTTGTTTGCTAGAGTCATTCAGGCTGAAATAAAAAGACATTACGCAGTAAGGCAAATTCACGTGAAAAAATAAAGAACACTGATAAAGATAACTAACTGCCTAGGTACGTGTAAAAGACAGTATAAATGTATTTTTTTGTTTCTGACTCATTTTTCTCTATTTGATTTTAGAGACAACTACATAAATCAATAGTTAAAAATCTGTGTTAATGGGCACACAAGGAATAAAGATGTAATTTCTGACAATAACAGTAGGAAGACTGGGGGAGCGGAGATACATAGGAGCAAAGTTTCTATGTGTTATTGAAATTAGGTTGGCATTAATCTGAACTAAAGGAGAAATACAAAATCTGAGTGAACATATAACAAGTAGAGAGATTGAGTTAGCAATCAAACAACTTCCAAAAAAAGAGGAGTATAAGATCAGATGGCTTCAGTGGTGAATTCTATCAAACATTTAAAGAAGAATTAATGCCAATCTTTCACTAATTCTTCCAAAAAAGCAAAGGAAGAAGGAACACTTCCTAACTCATTCTATGAAACCAGTATTACCCCAATGCCAACAGTAGAAAAAGGCATCACAAGAAATGAAAACTAGAGACCAGTAGCCCTCATGAATATAGATGCAAAAATCCTCAAAAAAATACTAGCAAATCCAATCCAGCAGTGTACAAAAATAATTATACACCATGGCAAGAGGGATTTTTCCTAGGAATGTAAGATTGGGTCAACCAACAAAATAATCAGTGTAATGCACCATATTAATAGAATAAAGGAACAAAAACACATGACCATCTAAATATATGCAGAAAAAGCATTTAACAAAATCCAACACTATTTCTTAATAAAAACACTCAACAAACTAGGAATCGAAGGGAGCTTCCTCAATCCGATAAAAGCCGTCTATTGAAAACCCACAGCAAACATCATGCTTTTTTTTTGTACAGCATGTTACTTTGATACATTTATATATTGTAATATGATTGCCATTGTGATGATATTTATCACATTACATACTTATAGTACAATATTATTGTCTATTTTCAATATACTGTACGTTAGCTCTCTATGGCTTATTTAGTACTCATTACAAGCTTGTATCCTTAAACATCATCAATCTTACTCCCTACCCCCATCCTCTGGTAACTGCCATTTTTGTTTTGTTCCGTTTTTTTTTTTTTTTACAGGTTTGACTCTTTTACATTCCACATGTAAGTGATATCATAACAGTACTTGTCTTTCTCTGTCTGACTTATCTCTCTTAGCATAATGTGCTCAAGGTCCATCCATGTTGTTGCAAATGGCAGGATATTCTCCTTTCTCATGGCTGAATAATATTCCATTGTTCACATATATTACATCTTTTTTATCCATTCGTCCATTGGTGGGCATTTGGATTCTTTCCATATCTTAGCTATTGTGAACAATGCTGCAATAAACATGAAAATGCAGATATCTCACTGAACTGCTGTTTTCATTTCCTTTGGGTATGTACCCAAAATTGGAATTACTGGATGTATGGTAGATCTATTTGTAGTTTTTTGAGGAAACTGCATATTGTTTTCCATAGAGGTTGGAGCAAACTTCATGCTTGAAGGTGAAAAACTAAAAATTTCCAGAACAAGAGAAGCATGTCCACTCTTGCCACTTCTGCTCAACATTGTTCTGGATGTTTTAGCCAGGGCATTTGTCAGGAAAAGGAATTAAAAGGCATCCAGATTGGAAAGGAAGAAGTAAAATTATCTTTATTTGTAGAAAACATTATCTTATATATAGAAAACCCTAAAGAATTCAATAAAAAACTCGTAGCTTTAGTTTCTAATAAACTAGCTCGGCAAGGTGGCAGTATACAAGATCAATGTACAACATACAAAAATTAGTTGTATTTCTATACAGCAGCAAGCAATATGAGCATGAAATTAACAAAGCAATTTCATTTAAAATACCATCAAAAATGAAGTACTTAGGAATAAATTTAAACAAGGAAGTGTAAGATTTGTACACTGAAAACTGCAAAACATTATCAAAAGAAATGAAAGAAGATCTAAGTAGATAGAAAAACATCCTGTGTTCATGGATTGGAAGATCTAATATTGTTAAATTGACAATAGTTCCCAAAATGATCTCCAGATTAAATGAATCCCTATCAAAGCCCAATTGCCTTTTTTGCAGAAAAGGATAAACTGATCCTAAAATTCATATGGAAATGCAGTAGACACCAAACAGCCAAAACAATCTCGAAGAAGAACAAAGTAGATGGGCGTACACTTCCTGATTTTACCACTTACTACATAGCTATAGTGATCAGGACAGTTGTAGAGTCTTAGCACAGAGTCATAGAGTAGGTTCTGTGAAATATAATCAGTAAATTCCTCTATGCTAAACACGATAATACATTTGATGAGATATTTAAAAAACGAATTTTCCAGTAAGTGGTAAATGCTAATGAAAAAGAAAACGTTAAATCTCAAATTTAGTTTGTAATTTAAAACTTTGTATATTGAGTCTGCTGATATAGGAGCATACCTGCTCTGATATTTGAACTGTTTACCTTTATGAAAAAGAAAAATATATCTGTGCAATTTGCAGAGTTCAGTATTAAACTGCAAGTATGACATTGTGGCATCTTTCTGTTGCTATGGGCAAGTTACTTGAATGATTTCAACAGATTCTTGAACTGAACAGAAATTGCTTCTCACTCAGTTATAATTTTACTGTGCAGAGGCTAGAAATTGGAAATAAATAATGAAAGAGGTCACCCAGGTGCACACATTTAATGCTCCGTGTGGGATGCAGCTGATGATTGGAGGGCGAAATATGACCTAGTGATGGAGAGCTCTCGCTCTATGATCTGAAAGACATTCTGACAGCTCTGACTTTAATTTCACATAAGTAAATGGGGAAAAAGCCTGTCATGAAGGAACAGATATGCTTGTTAAAGTTGTGCCTTTAAAGTTGCACTCTACAGAAAGAAGTAAACAATCCCCAACAAAGAAAAGCATAGAATGCGGACTACAATCTGAATATGAATGTGGCATTATTTGCCACGTAACTAGCATATCATTGAGATAAATATTGAAGAAATGACATATAAAATGCTTTTCCCCAAAAAATCTTTTATGTAATCCCTAATTTTATTTGTTAAGAAGAGATTAAGTGGCTTAAAGATGGTCACGATTTCTTTGTAGCTCTCTCCTTGGAGTGTGGCGTTTCTTTTGCCTCCGTCTGAATGCAGTTTGGCCCCATGACTGCTTAAGCAGTAGCTTATGGCAGAAGTGACACCACGCCAGTTCCAGGCTTAGCCCTTTAGACGACTGACTGGCAGCCTTTGCTTCTGCCCTCTGGGAACGCTCGCTGCTAAAACCCTGCCTCTCAGAACCTAGCTGCCATCCTATGAAAAGCCCAAGCCCCATGAGGGGCCATGTGAGGTGCTGTGGTCAATATGTCCAGCTGAGCTCCCAACCTTCAGCCTGCATCAACTGGCAGCCATGTGAGTGAGCCATCTTGGATGCTTCAACCCAGTAGAGCCACCCAGTAACTGTGGTCCCAGCTGGCATCCAGGACTAGAACTACCCACGTTTCCCAATCAACATACAGAACTTTGAGGAGTAAGAAAATGATTGTTTTAAACTCTTGGATTTGTTTGAAACTCTTGGATTTGGGCTGGATTGTTATGCAGCAATAGATAAAACAATCATCTTGCATAAAGATGTATTTTAAGTTGTGTTAAAAGTTAGATGTCACAGATGGCAGCGTAAATAGAAGTACTAGTTTTAGTAAACTTGACCTACATCAACAGTTGGGCCTGTAAGCTAATGGTCTCCCCAGAACTTCCTCAGGGAAGTTTTAGCAATTCAAAAGACTGCCTTCAGACCCGATCTCTTCTCTAAAACCAAATTTACATTCTACTGGGTCCTACACAAAAAGTGTGTGAAAGATCTCTCAGTACGTCCAAATTAGCACATTGAAAATGCTCTCCCTTCTCTAAACTTCACGCAGAGACAAGACTTTTACTTAGGACTTGACCTCAGTAAAAACTGTTCATTTATTTTTAATAAGACGAGAACAGAAGAATGTTAAGAATTTAAAGAGTTTTTCCATTGAACTTTTATGTTGTCATTGATACATTTTTAAAATAGATTAAAACAAAACAAAAGCAAGCCACCCCCAAAGACCTAGTTACCCTAAAGAAAGCTTTAGATTCCATAAACGAGGAATAGAAATCTCTGTTGAGTTAATTTTTGAATTTGGTTTCTGAGTCTTTTGCCAATATTTGTCAGAAGGAATTACTGGCATAAAATTGAGTTAGCTTGTCTCTTTCAGGTTGTTAAATTTTATCTCATATCCCAGAGTTGAATTAAATGTCAACACACATTTGTGTGGATTGACAAAATACATTTTCCAATCTAGTCTGCCAAGAAACACAGTGCACTTGGAGTTAAGACTGTCTTCTGGACATGGCTTTGAGGAAACACTACTAGCTGTATAATTTTGAGCAAGTTGCCAACACATTTTCCCCTTACTATCTGAATCAATAAGAACAGAACGATAACCATCCTTCCCCTGTTTACCTGGAAGGGCTCTTCTTCAGAATCAAGTGATCATGTATAGATGAGCACATTTAGGGAGTGGGAAGCTGTTTTTAAACTAAAATTGTTGTATTGATATTCTTGATAATTGTGCTTCTAGTAATAGTATACTTTTTTCTGTCAATTCTGGAAACTATTTTATTACGCTTTTCTGGGGTCCAAAGCTGACCGTCTTTTTAGATTGTGGTATCTTTGCTTGCTTTGCTCATAAAGGCCTATGAAGTTAACTAATATTTCACTGGGACATAAACCATAGCAGGAATATTGGGGAGAGAAGAGAAAAAAAAATCATAGAGACACAAAATAAAAACCAAGCTGACAATTTCAAACATTTAAACCTCTAACAAAAAACCTCCTTTTTTTTCTGTCTCATTTCAACCCATCCAGGACCTATGCTTTCTAGAGCCTACCTCCAATTTACTGTTCATCAGCTCCTCATGTCCTCAGTTTCTTTCCACACCCAGCTTAATTCCATGATTTGTCATTATAATCATATCTTTGCATATACCATCATTCCCTTTTTTCTCTTTCTTTATATATTTCTCCCGGAACCTCATATACATGGAATTGCATAGTAAACACTATTGTATCTTGCTTCATTCACTAAGCCTAACGTTTTTGTGATTTATCCATGTAAATACCTGTAATTCATTCCTTTTATTCCTGAATGGTATTACTGAATATATAGCATTTTGTTTATTCTGTTGATGGACATTTAGGTTATTTCCATTTTTTGCTATCATGAGTAAATCTGCTGTAAACTTTCTTGTACCAATCTTTGTGTGAACATGTGTTTTCATTTCTGTTAGGTAAATACCTAAAACTGGAATTGCTGGATACTAAGATAGGCATGTGTTTATAAGAAACTGCCAAATAGTTTTCCAGTCATTTCCTATCATCAATGACTTAGAGTTGTGGTTGTTTGGCATCCTCTCAACATTTGACATTTGTATTGGTTAGTTTCTGCTTCATAACAAATGTCTATATAACTTAGAGACATAAAATAACCCCGATCTGAGCCAGCTCATTGGAAGTGGATGGCGTAGGATAGCCCCACTTGTATATTTGGTAGTTACCTCATTGTCACTGGGATGACAGGTGTGACTTGGCCTTGTGTGTTTCACAAGCTAGTAAGGACTCATCCACATGGCAGCTAGGTTACAAAATCAGCAAGAGAAGGCAAGTGCCAATACACTTTCACTTTTCAATGCTCTGCTTGGTTCATGTTTGCTATTCTCTCAGTAGCCAAGAAAAGTCAGGCAGCTCAGACCATATTTAAGGGGTGGGGAAACGGACTTCACCTTTAAGGGGATGAACTGAAAACGCACATTGGAAAGGAGTATTGCTACAGGGAATAGCAAGTATTTGAGGCCTTTTTGCAAGCTACTGCAATCTCGCCTTTGACCATAAATCATGTATCTTCTCGTCACATGAAAAATATAATCATTCTCATCCCAGAACTCCCCAAAATTTCATTTCAATAATGGCATCGGACTCAGAGTTGAGGATCTAGTTATCTACATCAGATCCAAATGCAGATGAGTTGGCAAGAAGTGCGGTAATCAAGGGTTAGTCAGGGAAGCAGAGCTAGGATGAGTGTGGCTGAATAAGGCATTTCTTACAGGATTTAGACCTTACACAAAAGTGAGAGGAGATGGAGTAAATGAAAGGGTCGTTGGAGGATCAGGAAAAGAGTCGCTGATGAGTCTACCTAAAGTACTGGTGCAGGACGACAGGTTAGAGCTTGCAGAGAAACTTGGGAAACAAGCACATCCAGCCACTGCAGTAGGACCAAGAAAAGGAAGCTCATGGCAGGCTCTATGGGAAGTCGCCACCTTTGCGTAGCCACCATCTTTTCGTGTCCACAGCCAAGCATCTGATGAAAGAAGTGGGGCTGCTGTTGATTAGCCTGTAAGATGAGTTTGACGATTGGGCAAAATGAGGTCGTCTTGTGACCCAGTGGATACATGAGCACCTGTGTGGCACTAAATCTGACACTGACAAGCTTTTGAGAGTAATGGCCGCTGTTTCCTGTATATGCTTTAAATCATATACAAGTTCCTCTTTTGGCCAAATCTGAAACAGAAAAGGAAATTCTGGGAAACGTAGTCCTCAGTTTGACCAGGTTGACATAAAATAATCCAATATATTATAATTAGTTTTATTTTTTAACTTCAGAATTGTAGTAGAACTGTATCTACTCACTGTATCTCATTGGGTTGTAATTTACACTGCCTTAATAACTGTGCTTATTGACCATTCATACACCTTACCTTGTAAATGTCTAAGTTTTGTGTCAATTTTTATTGTTTGTTGTTTTTTATTATTGAATTTTAGAAATTATATAGTCTAAATACAAATCCTTTGTTGGGTAAATATATTGCAATGCTTTTACCCCACTGAGACTTGCCTTTTAATTTTCTTAATAATGACTATTTTTGAACAGAAGTTTTTAATTTTAATGAAGTTCAGTTTATCAAACTTGTTACTATGGTTAGTGATTTCTGTGTTCTGGGAAGACCTGGAATACTCTAAGCTTGCAAAGATATTCTCTAATATTTTCATTAAGGGGTCTTTTAGATTGATTTTTTCTGTTTAGATCTACAGTCAGTCTTGAGTTAATTTTTGTATAAGGAGTGAGGGGTGGGTCAAGTCACATTTTTTTCCATGTAGATATCCAGTTCTTCTGGTACAATATGTCGAAAAACACATATAATCTTCTCTGTCCACATTAAATTTTATTGGCATCTTTGCAAAAATAAAATTACCAAATTTCATTGTATATGTACCTATTTCTAGACTTCCTCTTTTGATTAATTGATCTATTTTTCTATTCTATATAAATAATTAATTTAGCTTTATAATAATTCTTAAAATTATGCAAATCTTTCAAATTTGCTCCATTAAAAATTTTTTAAAAATCATTCTAGGGCATTGGCATTTCTATATAACTATCAGTACCAGATTGTTAATTTATACCAAAAAATAAACTGCTTGAGTCTTGACTGGAAATGCACCCAACCTAGGAATTTTTGGGAAATTGACATTTTTATAATATTGAATCTTCTAACCTACGAATTTGATGTATCTCTCCATTTACTTGTCTTCTTTAATTTTAACAATAAAATTTGCAAGTAGACTCCTTGTACAGCTTTTGTTAAATTTATTACTACATATTTTTTTTGCTGTCATTGTAAATGGTATTGTTTTTAATCCCCAATCCCCACCTCAATCTATTGTCAGTAGGGCACTCAGACTATTATTATTAAAATGAAAATTAGATATTGCCACTTCTTGTTTCATAACCAACAAATGGCTTCTTCTATCAAGCATAATAAACACCGAAATAATTTTAATAGCCTAAAAATTCCTGCATCATTCTGCCTCATCGCCTACCATTCTTCCTCTTGGTTGCTCTCTAGCAACCACATGGACCTCCTTGCTGTTTCTCCAGATTCCTCCTTCCTCAGAGACATTTCATTGTTATTTCCTTTGCCTGCAACAGTCTACTTCAAATATATGCGTGTGTCCTTCCTTGATAGTCTTCAGGTCTCTCCTCAGATGTCACTATGTCACCATACTCTTGACCACTTTATGTGAAATAAAGCTGACTCATTCCCTCAGTATCCCTGATCCAATTTATTTGGATGACCTTACATTTTCATTTATCTGGACTGGACATGCGAGCTTATGCCTGTTGACCTGACATCCCATCTAGTTTTCAGCTCCTTTTATTTAAAAAAGTGTCCCAATTTGGACAATAAGTTATTTAGCACCCTACCCTTATCCTGATTCTTTTTTCTTCATGGCACTTATCAATCATGTGTCATATTGTACATCTGCCTGTTTGTTTGTTTTTTTCCTAAAGATTGGCAACGGAGCTAACAATTGTTGCCAATCTTTTCTATTTTTCTACTTTTTCTCCCCAAATCCCCCCAGTACCTAGTTGCATATTTTAGTTGTGAGTCCTTCTCATTGTGGCATGTGGGACGCCCCCTCAGCATGTCCTGATGAGTGGTGCCATGTCCACGCCCAGGATCTGAACTGGTGAAACCCTGGGCCGCCACAGCAGAGAGTGTGAACTTAACCACTGGGCCACGGGGCCGGCCCCAGCCTGTTTGTTTTGTTTTATAGCTCCACTACAGGGACTGTAAATTCCTTGTGACAGAGTCTTTATTTTTATTATTGATTGATTGATTTCCAAACCTTAGAACATCACCCAGCACCTAGTACTCAGTAAATATTTGTTGCATTAAGTAAATAATTAATAAGTGTCCTAGCTGAATGACTTTGGAAAGCCACTTCTGCCTTTTGAACTTCTGTTTTTTCATTTCTCTGTAAGATGAAGCCCTAGATTAAAGGAGTCATTACGCCATTCTAGCTCTAAAATCAATGATTGCTTGTGAAACCTCACTCCTTTCCGATACAAATTTCATTTAAGTCGACAGCTGCTCTGTGTAGAGGGAGAACACCAGAGCAATGATTTTCATAAGCTAGAGTAATCATCTAAAGCAATAAAAGACATTGTTCTAAAGTGGGATTTCATCTAAGCAGCACAGATTGATTTAAAAATAATAAACAAGGGGATCTTACTTGCAGGGAGACTCAAGCATAAATCTTTATTAATCATTTTCTGACTTAATTGAGTTTTTCCGTACATTCTTTTAATGTTAAAAAATATTTATATGGGATGGTTAAAGTTATTTAGGGAATTCATCTTATGATGATGACCCCCAAATTTCTATCTCTAGCCCAGACCTGTGCCCTGAACTCCAGACTCGTATCTCCAATTGCCTCTGTGAACTCTCTGCTTGTGTTTCTAGGTGGCATCTCAAACCAAACGTGTTCAAACCTAAACTTCAAATTTCCTCCCCAAACCCCTGCTTCCAAAGTCTTTCTGATTTCAGTGATGGCAGTTCCATTCTTTTAGTTACTCAGGCCAAAATCTTTGCCGTCATCCTTGATTCCCCTTTTATCTCATACCCTAATCTATCAGCATATCTTTTTAGCTGTACCTTCAAATACACCAGACAGACCAGTTCTCACCTTCCTACAGTTTTACCCTAGCGTAGGCAATGTTGCATTTCTCTGAATTACCACAATAGCATTTTAATTTGTCTTCCCATCTCCTGCCCCCCTCATCCTTCAACAGCCACCCACATATATTTCAACAAAGCATCCAGAAAGGTCATTTTAAAGCCTAAATCAGATCACGTCACTTCTCTGCCCCAACTCCTCTAATTGCTGCCATCTGACTCAGAATAAACGCCAGGTTCCTGGAAGGAGCATATAGGATCCGCCTCTCTGTTGTCTCTTTGACTTCATCTTTTACTACTTTTCTCCCTGTTCTGTTTGTTCTCCTCAAGGTGGCAAAGAATAAAAAACATACCCTCTTACCTCAAGAAATTACTTGCTATTGACCTTGCCTAGAACACTCTTTCCTCAGAGCTTGCGTGGCTGGATCTCTTACACACTTCAGGGCTCTCTTCAAGTAACGTTATCAGAGTGGCCATTCCTGTGCCCTTGACATAAAATAGCATGCTTCCTCCCTAGTTCCCACATTTCCTACTTCTTATGTCCTACTTCCTTTTTCCTGCTTGGTAGGCATCCCCATCTGACAGCCCGTAACAACATGATATATTTTTTGTATCTTTATTGTCTCCTAGACATGCAAGTTCATGAGGACTAGGGCTTTGTCTGTTTTGTACCCTCTCTACATCTCTCTATGCCTGGAACTGGGACCGAAACATAGTATCTGTTCAATAAATACTTGTTAAATGAAAAAATGTGTATCTATTTATTAGATAGAACTTTTATTATCCAATACTTTTCTTCCTCTTCCAGTCTTTAACTTTAGCTCCATTGAAAAAAAAAAATGACTCCTGATAAAGCAAACTTTTTTAAATGAGTTATCTTTAAACTAATGTGCATTTTTAAACTGTGTTTTTTAAAAACTTGCTTATGAAACTGAAAATATGCACAAATGCAAAAGGTGTCAAATGTCCAATCACACTTGTAAACATCATCCTCCAGTTGACCAACGCATGTTTGGAGTGTAGAGGGATGGCAAGTTTGCATGTCAATCCTTCTGAGCTCTCAGGAGAGGAAGGGGCTGGCAGAATCAGAGGTATTCTGAAGCTTTCTCACTTTTCCCAGTGCCACGGTTCACTTCTTACTGTTTTAGTTCTGCAAACAACCCACAAAGTGCAGGCCCTGATGTTACCTTCGAGCTGTTCAGAGTTCTCCACTGCAGCGCCCTAGTCAAGACTTTCCCGGCCAAAATGCTCTTTAATCCTGGAGGTGCTGGGAGTGATGCTAGCACTAAAGAGAATCTGGAACTTCATCTAGTTAAGCCCGAAATTTTCTAAGTGAGGAAACTGGAACTCAGAGAGGTGAAGTGACTTACCCGAAACCGCTCGGAGCTGGTCCTCGAGTCAGGCCTCCTGTTCCCCATTGCTGTTCGTCTCCACTGCCCTGGATTTCATCAGTCTGTTATTCACATTAATTAAATAAAGGAACGAACCTAAAAGTCCAACAAGAGGACAAGGGTTAAGCATAATCCTATGATGGCTTACTACACAGCTACTAAAAATCATGATGTAGAAAACTGTTAAATGACATGGGTAAATATTGGCAACATAGCTAAGTGAAAAAAGTCAAATAGTGTAATCTCAATTTTATAAAATATTGTATGTATGATGAGAAGGCTCTATACATCAAAACATTATCAGTGGTTATTTATGGAAGATGGGATTAGCGGTTTTTTTACTTATCTTTATACTTTTATAATTCCAAAATTAAGGCTTTTATAATAAAAGAATATTTTAAACTTTTCATCTGCACAACATTTCTGATTAGATTTAACATCTGCATTTTTAAACAGTAGGATATATTTATAACTATTAACTTTTCTTGTATAAATAGCACGCATAAGATATATATGAAATATGAATGTGTGGAAAATTGAACGAGCTTCATAGATGTAAAGAATTACTAGAAATTAACTCTGAAGAGAGAATGACTTGTAACTATCTGAATCAGATATATAAGGTGAAGGATTTGGGGGGAAATACATACCTTATTATAATCATGAAGATTTGCCTTTTTCTTTTTGATTCTAATGCTTTAAAATTATGCTTCAAATTAGTTTTTTTAATCTCCTTAAAAGTTTTGAAACTCTTTGAAGCCCTCATAGATCATCATGATGCAACATTCTGCTGGGTTTTTCTTTGCAAGTTCAGTTTTGCCAAGTTATTTTAGGACTTTTATATAGATATATAGTGGTGCTTCATAGGAGAACACTAAATTTTGTTTTGCTTTGTTATTGTTTAATACATGCATCTCAATCAATCTTCACAATAATCCACTTATAACCATTTTTTAGATGAGTAAACTGAGGTTCAAGGAGTCTGAATAGCTTGCCTAACATCATCCTTCTAGTACGATGGAGCCAGGTTGAAACCCAAATCTACGTGTCAATAAATTCATGTGATGCTGTCTGTACAGAATCTTTTTGTTTGTTTGTTTGTTTTTTGCTGAGGAAGATTGTCCTTGAGCCAATATCTGTGCCAATCTTCCTCTATTTTTGTGTGGGACACCACCACAGTGTGGCTTGATGAGTGGTGTGTAAGTCCACGCCCAGGATCTGAACCGGCGAACCCCAGCAGCCAAAACGGAGCGTGCGAACTTAACCACTAGACCACAGGGCCAGCCTCTGTACAGAATCCTTTAAATTAATTTGGTGGCATTTCTTTGTACAGGTGAGAAAACAGGGAAGTTAACCCTAATGTTCTTTCATCTCCTCTTTCACTCTTCCTTGGCCTCTCAAAGCACATCTCTCATGCTCCAGAACTTCGTGCTGCAGAAGTTGCCCAGGTCTACTCCATGGTCCACATCTGAATTACCTGTGTCCCTGCCTATGTGTCCTTGACCTCAGCTAGATACTTATTTCCAGTCAAGCACACTGAGGACATCCTCTTGGATATTCCAGTGTTTAATTCACATCCTTCCTATAGAGTTCATTGCATCGTCTTGTGAGTATCAGTTCTAGTTTCTGTTTGCCTCACAAAATTATGAGTTCTTCAGGGGCAGAAACCAAATCTTACTTGTCTATTTAGAAATTCCCAATGCAGGAGAAGCCCTGGTGGCTGAGTGGTTAAGCTCACGAGCTCCCCTTCGGCCGCCCAGGGTTTTGCCAGTTTGGATTCTAGGCGCAGACCTCGCACTGCTCATCAAGCCATGCTGAGATGGCGTCCCACTTAGCACAACTAGAAGGACTTACAACTAGAATATACAACTATGTACTAGGGGGCTTTGGGGAGAAGAAAAGAAAAAAAAAAGATTGGCAACAGATGTTAGCCCAGGGCCAATATTTAAAAAAAAAAAAAGAAAAGAAATACGCAATGCAAAAATTAAATCTCCAGATAAACTAAACCTCCAGATAAGCACAATTAAGTGAAAGTTACAAAAGAAACCAATCATTCTTATTCATTGTATATGATGTCAGCACCAAACAAGGCAAAATTCACAATGTCTTGTGGCTAATTAAAAATGTAGCAAACGAGGAAGAAAATACATCCCACTAGGAGAAAAAGTAAATCAACAGAAACCGACCTAGAAATGACATAGGTAATAAATTTAATAAAGTCGTTAAAACAATTATTATAACTATATTTCATATTTTTGAGATGGCAACAGCCATCCAGTTTCTTAGTCCTGATAATTACTATCTCCCTGAGCCTCTGCTAGACCTGAGATAGACCTGTCAGTGCATTCTCTTCCACTAATGTCCTGTCCTGGTTTCCCACAGGTCAAAGTTGAATAGTTGCACTGCAATTCCATGTCAGGGCTGTCAGTGCTCCATCTATCACCAGTGACGGCTCCTCATTACCTGTTGATCAGTCCCAAGTCCCATTTTAAGATTTGCCTTTTAACAATGACTTAAATCAATTTGATTATGATGCCCCTGAGTATGGATGTTTTCACGTTTATTGGGCTGAGGGTGTATTCAGTTTCTGGGACTTATAGTTTTTATAAAATTTGGAAAAATTTCAATCATTATTTTTCCATATAATTTTTTCCCTATTCTCTTCTTCCAACCTCCACCCCCATCCTCCCTACTCATTCAGGGACTCCAGCTACACATGTATTATCCATTTGAAGCTTTTCCACAACTCTCTGATGCTCTATTCTTCTTCTATTTTTTCTTTTAGTCTTTTGTCTGTATATTTCATTTTGGATTGTTTCTGTTGCCATGTCTTCAAATTCACTAATCTGTTCTTCTGCAAGGTCTAATCTACCATTAATCCCATCCAGTGTATTTTTTCAACATAGACATTGCATTTGCAGTTTTAGATGTCCTTAAGATGAACTTAGTATTCCATCTTTCTTCCAGCTTCTTGAAAACATGGCATGCAGATATAATAACTATATTAATGTCCTGTCTGCTAATTCTATCATCCATGTTTTTGCTGAGTCATTTTCAATTTGTTGATTTTTTTTTCTCCTTTTTTAAGGGGACATATTTTTTTGCTTCTTTCTATGCCTGGTCATTTTTATTGGATATCAGTCATTTTGAATTTTACTTGTTGGGTGCTGGATATTTTATAGTCCTATAAATTTTCTTAAGATTTGTTTAGAGAAGCTGTTACTGACTTGGAAATAATTTGATCATTTCAGGTCCTGCTTATAAGATTTGCTAGATGAGGCCAGTGAAGCATTAGTGTAATGTGAATTTTTCACTGCTACTGAGGGGACAAAAATTCCCATTCCCTGTGAATTATGAGGTTTATCCAGTCACGTGGGTGGGAACAGGCACTATTTTCCTGATGGGAACAGGTCCAGTGTCAGCTCTGAGAAGGTTGCTCTTTCTAATACTTTCACGTGGTTCTTTCCATGGCCTCAGGGCATTTCCTCACTTTTATCTGCATGTGCAGATCAGCACGGACATTCAAGGCCTATTCTCTGAGGGTCTGCTCTCTGTGCCACTCTCTTCCACATACTCTGCTCTGGGAACTTCAGCTGCCTAGCCCACCTAGACTCCAGCTTCATCCCCAAATCAGGGATGCATCAGGCTGTGCCTGGGTTCCCCACCCTGTGCCAGGGCTTTATAGTAAGCTGGGACAATTATGAAGCTCACCTTTTTCGTATTCTATCTCTTGGGGATTCCTGCCTTTCATTGCCTTATAGCCAATGTCTTCACATATTTCATTCAGTTTATTAGTTATTGCACGTGAGAAGGTAAATTCACTTCCTGTGACTTCATCTTGTTTGAAGCAGATGTCTTCCCAAATCTCATTTTAGAGTCAGCTTCCTAGAGTCATACCTAATATCCACTGTTCTGGGCCAGGAAACAGACACTCACGCTCTAAGATGTGCACGCACGATGTTTACCAGTGTGTTCTCAGTAACATCTCTGAGTGTAAGGCAAGCAGGATTGGGTGGAAGAAATTAAACTGCAATGCTGTTTAACAGAGGTCTCCACCAATAATAAGGGAGCTCTAGAGAGAGAAGGACCTTTCAGAGTTGTCCCAATTATACCTCTGCCCTCGCACACACTAGTGAGATGCAGGAAGCTCTCAGGAAGAAAGCAGAACCTTGGTCTGCGTGAGGGAGCTTCCTCTAGAGGAGTGAGCGCCTCTGTCCAGAAGGGAGATCTGGATTATTACCACCGCATTCACTGCACAGGCGAGAACAATGCAGGTTACTTTGCATCCTGATGGAGTGTTCTATTACAATCAGGAAATCTATTGCTTCCTATTGAAACAGCGTATCAAAATGGAAATTATTTTTTGGCTAGTATCATGAAAATATCTTATTTCCTTATTTTCCCAATTTTTAGGAATCTCTACTTCAAATTTCCTTCCAAAGATAATTAAAACTATAAGTCAAGGTTTTCTACCCAGAATAATGAGGATTATTCCAGCAGGGACAATTGGTTTCATATCTGTAGGATCCAAATCCTCCGTGATCAGTGGACTCTGAAGAGACTGAACATGAGGGGACAAAACTGAATCTAAGTTTCAGTTAATAATGATATTTTCAATGCCACATGGTAAACATTTACCTGGACTCCCTCTGTTTGTAGGAGGCAATGTAGCAGACTTAAGAGTGTGCACAGGTATAAAGTTCTAGTTGTGCAAGTTGAATAAATTCTAGAGATCTGCCATACAACATTGTGCCTACAATTCAGAAAACTGTATTGTACACTTAGAAATTTGTTGAGAGGTGGCCTTGGGTTTGCAGGTTCAGATGCTGGGTGGGGACCTACACACCACTCATCAAGCCATGCTATGGCGGTGTCCCACATGCAAAATAGAGGATGATTGGAACAGATGGCAGCTCAGTGACAATCTTCCTCATCAAAAAAAAAAAAAATTGTTGAGAGGGTAGATGTCATGTTAAGTGTTCCTCCCACAATAAAAATAAAATAAAATAGCTCACATTTACATCCTGGCTCCACTCCCTCTGGACTTTGGATTTGGGGCATGTCGTTATGCCTTTCTAAGGCTCACTTTCCCTCTCTATAAAATGGGCTGATTGTAACATCTCACAGGGTTGTCATCATTGAGAGAGTCAGAGAGAACACGAATACTGCAGAATAATGTGGTTATAAAGAGCGTGGATCTGGTGCCAGACTGCCTGAACTTGAATCCTGCCTGCTTAATTTAATTTAACTTCTCTGCCTGTTTCCTTATTTACAAAAGAGAGATTGTAACAATAACACAAGCCTAGGGTGTTTATAAGGATTAAGTGAGCTAGTATGGAAAAAGAGTTTAGCAGCATGCCAAGCGTTCAGCAGGTGCTCAATAAATGTGAGCTCTGATTATTAGAGGTTGAAGGGCTTGTAGAATTTGAACTGAATTAGTGAGGAATAGAACAGGCCCTGCCCGAAGTCACCTATAGTCTAGTGATTGAGAATACTGAAAATAAAGCCAAATAATATAAGAACCTAAAAAGATGAAAAAATAAAGCTCTGTGGAAAATAAAGAAAGATATTAATTTCTAAAGAAAAGAGACAAAAGACAGACCCTGAAAGGAAGTTAATCTGAATCATAAGCAGAGCCTGCCAAAGGTACGTTTTCTCATTTGACTGGTTAAATTCTAGGCAACTTTGTAACTTGCCTAATTGCAGATGTGGCTGAGTGGCATCGTCTGTATAATTTCCTGTGGCTGTGGGACCAAGTGTCTGAAGCTGCCCAGAGCTGTGGTTTAAGAAACAGAAGTCCAGCCCCTCTCCCTGCCCTACCCTGCCCAGCTCCAGTTGTCTGGGACTCCCACTGCGGGGTGGAGAGATGGTTACCAAGCTCACTTCCCCATTTCAGCAGATCCCACAGCAGCCCAAAGAGAGAGCCCCTGCCTGTTCCATTTCTGCTGACATGGAGAAGTGAGTATTTCTGACCACTTCCCCATGGAGCAGGAGTTACTGCTGCCTCAAGCCAAATAACTCTTCCTCAAAAAATTAAGTATGGGGCCCACCTGGTGGTGCAGCCGTTAAGTTTGTGGACTCCACTTAGGTGGCCTGGGGTTCGCAGGCCCGGATCTGGGGTGCAGACTAGCACCGCTTGGCAAGCTATGCTGTGGCAGGCATCCCACATATAAAGTAGAGGAAGAGAGGCACAGATGTTAGCTCAGGGCCAGCCTTCCTCAGCAAAAAGAGGATTGGTGGCCGATGTTAGCTTAGGGCTAATCTTCCTCAAAAAAAAAATTTAAGTATAGGTTGGAGAGAGGCTCCATTCTGAGTAGCTCTAATAAAATATAAGCCCTGTTTCTCAGCCTTTGAAAGTCTTTAAACAGCAAGAGAACCTGGAAGTCGCTAAGCTGAGTCACTGAGCAATCATTTGCTGTGCTCAGGGTCAGCTCTGAAAGATGACAGCAAGGGTAGTCAGCCTGGAGATTTGCAGAAAGGAAGGGTTGTGGAGCCAGGCTAACCTCACTGTGCCACCTGCCTCATGTCAGGAAAGTCCCCTGCCCTCCCTGCACTTCCACTTCTCTACCTGTAAATAATGATAACATTAGCTATTGTTATTTCAGCACTCACGTTGTTCCAAGCACAGTATTTGAGGTAAGTATGATTCTCCCCTTTTCACAAATAAAGAAAATGGAATTCAGACAGTTTGCATAACTTACCCAGGGTAAGGAAACTAAGAAGGGTCGGTATTCAGATTCAGGTCTGTCTCTAAACCCTATGCTCTAAGGAGCTGGCAGCCCTCCCTAAGCCTGGCATATAGCAGGAACTCAAGAAATCACAGCTATTGTTAACATTTCCAAATGACATGGACCATGATCACCATCCGTACCTTAGGAGATGGGGTGAAAAACGAGATAGATGTAGGGCCACTTGTCCTCTTCGCACTGGCACATACAAATACCATCTTGCGGTTTACAGAGGAATATATTTGCCTCTTAGAAGCATGGCCTGACCAGAGTTTAGGTCCAGAAAGAAGAGAGAGTCCATGTATGTGTGATGCATGCATAACATAATAAAGGAAAAAAACACTGGACTAGGAATTAATCAGCACTTGATAATTTTTTTAAAAATGCTTTATTATCTCGTTCAATTCTGACGTCAACTTTCTTATTTTTATTCTAACGTAATAGATGAGAAAGCAGTCTCTGGATGGGGTAATAACATGTTGGACCTAAACTGGTGCTCCGCCCGTCAATGAGTGTAGTCTGAATTCCACCAGGAAGCAGCCACGCAACTTTTGACACGACATTTCTCTTCTCTTGATCTGGGGTTCTTCGTCTATAAAATATAGGTGGGTGTAGATCATTTCATTTTCCTCTCTAATGCTCTTGGCATCTTGCAACCATTAACAAGGGCTTCAGGGGTGGCCCTGGCTCAAGATGAAACTCACCTGTCCGTAGTTTAGTTGCTTAAAATTGTTCTATTTTTACCCAATAGTCTTTCTATATGCGTATGGCTATGTATTTGATTATTCTGGTAAGATTTGGTATTAAATAGTATTTTCTTGAAGGTTGGCCCTCTGCTTTCATTTAGGAGACTTCTGTGGAAATTTCAATCCTGGAATAAATGAGGCAGAGCCCTCAAGATGTCTTCATTGTCTTCACATATATAGGAGATGGTTGTAGGGCATTTCTTCAGTCACAACATTAACACTGACTTGGAGGTTATTTATCTTGCATATAGAAATACAATGAAGTTGCTGTCTGACTGTCATCTTTGCAACCCCAGTAATAATTAGATTGGGATAGGCTGACAAAGCAAAGGCTGGGTTGAGTGGAGAGGGCTGGGCCTTCATTTGTCAGAGCAGCTGAACAACTTGCTTTGCAGAAGGCTGCTCCTCCCTGTACACTTAGGCCTCTGAGCAGTGCCCAGCCCCAAGAGCAGAGGGGATTTCTTCATTTAAAGATTGTTAATTATTTCTAGGCTCACGGGAGAAACCAACTAATGATAGGAGTCCTAAAGCTCAGGCCTGTGCATGGTCAAATCTCTCTGAAGTGAGGTTGTATTGGACCAGCATATTTTGTTTTGTTTTAATGAGTTTTAAAGTTTTTCCAGTCTAAGCATTTCTCATCTTCATTCATTCATGTTAATCTGCCTGTTCCCTGAAGGCATTTGAGCTGCCGTCTCTGAAACAGGGGCCCCTATCTGCTGTGCTTTCGTTGTGTGCTAAACATTGTACATATATCTTATTTATTCTCAAAACAGAACTGTGAGCTAGGTATTAGCATGTCCTGTTTACAAATGAGTAAACTGAGGCTCAGAAGGACGAACTTGCTGAAGGCAACATAGCTAATAAACAGCACCGTGGATTGGCTGAGCATCAGGCTGGAGCCTTAACAGGTCTCGATTTGCTTGGAAACCTGTAAGGTGGCTCCAGTGCCTTTTGAAGAGAGTGTATCAAGAGCCACTCGCTTCCATGACTTGAATTTATCCTTTCAGATGAACAACAGAGACAACCGACTTGATGAATCACAGACATCACCGTCTTCGATCCTTAAAGGACCAAGAGTGCTACGATCCGGCCTCCCCTGCACGGATCCCCTTGAACTCACTGTGGGTATTTCTGGATCCGCGCCCTCCAAGCCAGTGGCAAATTGAGCGTGTCCATAATGTGTCCTTAGTGATTACTGAAGGAACTTTTCGGCGGAGAGAACACCGGGGAGAGGGCACCTCGCGGAGTATCCATCTTCAAATAGCTGAGAATCCAAAACAGAGTCGATGTACGTCTATGCTTCCGAAGGGCAAAGCCAGGCAGAGGAGGCCTGGTAGACGGGCTCCAGTTTATCAGAGCTGCCCATCCATCCTCCTGCCAAGAACATGCCCCGGGCGCCAGATGCCTCCCCAGACGCCAAGCCCTAGGATTCCACCGGATGTGGAGACCTGGGCTCCCTCGGCCTCGGCCCCCCCCGTGGGAGCCCCGACCCCGCCCCCTCCCCGCCCCCTCCCCGCCCCCTCTCCGCCCCCTCCCCACCTCCCCGGACCGGAGGCCGCCGTCGCCTGGCAACCGCAGACGCGCAGCCGGGGCCGGCGAGCTGCTTTCTGGCTCCGCGCTCAGCCCCTGCCTGGGTCCGCCTCGGCCATGACCTCCAAACAAACCAAAAAGAAAGAGGTGCATCGTATCAATTCGGCGCACGGATCGGATAAATACAGAGAGTAAGGGCCCTCCGCCTGCCCGTCCCGCCCCTGGCCTCACCCCTTGGCCTTCCCACTCGTCCCGGGCGCTTCCTTGTAGCAAACTCTGCCAGGGCAGAAGTGTCCCGGCCTCCCCGCAGATTCTTGCCTCATTCGTGCCCTATGCCCGCCTCGACGCTCCTCCTTCCCAGAGCCCCTGGTGTCCCCGCCTCGGCCGCTTGGCCGCGCTTCTCCGGGATGGGATGAGATTCTGCCATCCGTGAAGCTCCCGCCCTGCCCCCTCCTTCGTGGTCCCCCCAGGCACGCAGAAGGCTTCCAGCTTCCTTACAAAGGAGGCGGGGCTCGGAGATGTCCAGTTAGGGACCCGTCTGCCTGGCCCCGAAAATAACAGAGTGAAACTTCCACGTCAGTGGTGTTTCCCCGGTTTATGTCTGTCCCGGCCCAGCAGCTAAAGACCTTTAATCAATCATATCAGACATCAAATGGTTTTAAGTTAAGCCTATATAAATATACGGTCCATGTCACTCATGTTCACGCCAAGAAAGCGTACAGACGCTGGCTCGTGGGGTGTTTGTCTTGTCTGTGTATGTACCTCATTACTGTTCTTCTTTGGTTTTGTTTTTCTATAGAAATACCCACTTATTATAGTGATTTATTATTATTATGTTATCGTGTATATTGCACAGACTTTGGGCTATTATTTGAAGTTAGAAAATTTCTACAATTTATTCCACTATGAGAAAGTTCCAGCTGCCAAACCCACCTCAGCGGGATGGTTCATGCTCTTCTCCCTTGTATCTTGCCGGGGGGGGGGGGGGGGGGGGGACACAGTAAATTCTTTCTAATTGGATTCTGACATTTTGTGAGTGCTTCTTCATCTCCCTCCTTGACAGAAGTATACCACACTGGACTTCTGTCTACTGATCCCTAGTATTTAAACTCTTTCCCGGTGAACTCCTCTCCCACACGCATTCTTCTATGTGGGAGTCTCTTGTTCCTAGTCCTGTCCTCACTTATAAGCAGGCTTGCAGCTACCTGGCAGATAATCCATTCATTTTCTTCACTTAAATTTCAGATACTATATTACATACATAAGTGATTTTAACAGGATCTCTCTCCTGCTGCATACCAGTGTATGCCAATTTCAACATTTTCTGATAGCTTCCATTCTTACAGGTCCAAGTCCTACAAGGCTACAGGATCAGGCCTTGTTACTTTTCAGACTTTATCTTCCCCTAGTTTGCATGCTAGCCTCCTCTCCGCTCCCGGGAACTCCTCAGGCTTGTTCCTACCTCAGGGCCTTTGCACCTGCTGTTTCCTCTGCTGGAAAGCTCTTGCTCCCTGATATCCATGTGTTTTCCTCCCTCTTTCTTTAGGTGTTTACCTAAATGCTATTTTCTCATGTCAGCATCTTTGGCCAACTGGTTTAAAATCCCAACCCTCCCTTTCCTGCCCAAACCAAAAAACTCCCTGTTTTCCTTTGGTCTGCTTTATTTTTCTTCATTAATTTTTTTGCTCATTTAACATACTATATATTTCACTTTTGAAAAATTATGTTTATTTGTATGTCTCTCTAATAAACTGTAAGTTCCATGAAGGGAGGGATTTTTCCTTTTCTATTTTATACACTATTGAATTCTTAATACCTAGAGTGATCCCTGGGTCATACATAGTAGACACTCAAAAATGCTTATTTAATGAATGACAGTAATTAAATAAGAGATTATAACAGGGTTGCAAAAAAATTTTTGAATAACCACAAAAAAAAAAAAAATAGCCTTAGTCAATCCTGGTGGCGTAACAGTTAAGTGCACACGTTCTGCTTCGGTGGCCCAGGGTTCACCGGTTCAGATCCCAGGTGCACACATGGCACTGTTTGGCAAGTCAGACTGTGGTAGGCATCCCACATATAAAGTAGAGGAAGATGGGCACGGATGTGAGCTCAGGGCCAGTCTTCCTCAGCAAAAAAAGGAGGATTGGCAGCAGATGTTGGCTCAGGGCTAATCTTCCTCAAAAAAAAAAAGAAACCCTTAGTCAAAGATGGTTATAATTAACGCACATTCAAGGCTCACAACTCTTAAGGAGTTGGGGAAAATCTTTGACTTTGAAGAGTTTATATCCTGAAAGAGATGAAACTGTTAATTCCTGTAAAAAAACTGATCAAACCAGATACCATAAAACACAGTGGGCGGCCTGGTCCTGTGGTGGTTGTGTCACACGGTAGAGATAAGGTCCCTGCTGGTAAGATGCTAACTCTTCCTTGCCAGTATTTCCTATTTCTTTTTGAGATGATAATGTTATTTCTAACATGTTTATTTTTTCTAGAAAATATCTGAGTTGAATTATATCAATAAAAATGTATGTGTATATTTATGAAAATAGAAAAGGCAAATAGTTATATAAAATCTAGGCTTTGCTAGAAACTATCTATTGAGCATTAAACATCATCCTTAGATTTTGCTGTAGTGTTATATGACAGATGAGAAGTTCATTATAAATCAAGTCTGTCTTCTAAATTTTATTGAAGAACTAATCATAAATACCAGGCAAAGTCATAGATTGAAAGATAAATAAGGTGTCACCCAGCATGGGACCTAGAGATCAAAGTCTAGCAAGGCTCCAGCATAATTGTCATTCGAAGTACACTGGGGACACTTAGAGTCAGTTTTTATGGTCATTTTACCACACCTTGTGGTTACACATCCAGTAAATGCAACCAGCTCTAACATGGTCCTGGACATGGAAATGGGAAAAAAAGTCTTCAGAGCCTTGAAAATGGACCCCCTACAGAATCTTATTCTCCTAGAGCTGCCAGCTGTAGCCTATCTCTTTTATTTCCTAAAATTATGTGTCAGCTTGGGGACAAGGACCATGTCTGCCTTTTGCCTGGCGTGGTGGCTGGCACATTATGAACACTCACCTTTTGCTTATTAAGTGAGTTCATAGTTTAGTCACCTAGCTTGGTTTTCCTTCCTTCTGAATTTGATTGATGCTCGGTTCTCCCTCCCTTTCTGATCTGATCTGCTGTCGGCAAAGTTCAAAACCTGAGATGTTACACCTGAGAAAGCAGAATCATCTACATCCAGCTGTGACCAAATTCATAAGTAAATATGATAAATTACGCCAAGAAAATTACACCAGGTAAATGAGCTGTCAGTTTTTACATTAGCATAACGCATTTCTATTTTATCAATTCTATATTTCTTTCTATCAAGAAGGATGAAGTCTCTGATATAGGGCCCACTCTGGCACCAAGTTTTTGTGACATTAGACATATCAGTTTTCTATTCTGACGTACAATTTTCTCTTCTTTAAATGAAGGGCCATCTAATTAAAATTGCTCCCAATCCGACATGCCCTATCTTTGCTTCTCTGATTTATTTTTTCCTCCAGCTCCAAACTTCCATGACTTTATCAGATATTTTTGGGTCCATAATAAGTGATAGAATTTTGTTATAGTTAAATGGTTAAAACTTTGATTTATTTTTCTAGTTGAAGTTATCTTTTTAAAATTTTATCTTTGAGAACAATACTTTTTATTGTCATAACAACTGTCACAAAGTATGACTCATTATCAATAACTAATGAGAATTCATAAATCATAAACCAGGGGTGGGCCCAGTGGCTCAGCAGTTAAGTGCACACATTCTGCTTGGCGGCCCAGGGTTCGCTGGTTTGGATCCCGGGTGCAGACATGGCTCTGCTTGGCAAGCCATGCTGTGGTAGGCATCCCACATATAAAGTGGAGGAAGATGGGCACAGATGTGAGCTCAGGGCCAGTCTTCCTCAGCAAAAAGAGGAGGATTGACAGCAGATGTTAGCTCAGGGCTAATCTTCCTCAAAAAAAAAAAAGAAAAGAAAGAAATTATAAACCAATCTAAATTAATCAATCTGAAAATGAATAGGCACTCCGAAGATACTTCCACTAGTTAGATGCCACTGGCAGGATTTATAGTGATACCAAGACAAAAATTTGATCTTCTTAGAAGTGCTAAATATAAGTTGTTGTGTAGATCATGGATAACTCAAACGAGGTAAAAGAAGGCAAGTAACTTAAATATTAATAGTTATTAGAAGAGACCATGCTTACACTTTAAATGCTAAAATATGTGCAACTTTAATGGGCAGCTGGAGATGAGGAGTTTATAGTCAGAAAATTTAGTTCCACTTCCAATAGTACATTCAACCAAGATCAAGCAAACAGATAATTTGTTAAACTAACAAGAATTATGCAACTTTCCAGATTCTTAATGGTGATGAAATATCATCTTTCCAAAACAGCATGAAATATATTTCATAATGCTCTAGTTAATTAATCTTTACTTACTGAAAAGCACATCTAAATTTCATAGAATTCTCAAAACAAGGTCAACATATTTGTCTATACAAAAATTTGAAAACAGGGGTATTACAAAAGTTGAATCATGAACAATACTACGAAAGCAACAAAAAGTAGAAGAGTGACTGTCTTACTGAGGATTAAATCAAGTGGGTTTCTGGTTATCTGAGGACCAAGACACGGTTGCTTCAATAAAACCATGCAACAGTGGTTGGTGGATAATATGTCCTCTTTCTCCAGAGATAAGAAGAAAAAAAAAAAAGAGAGCAAGACACAGTAGGGAGATGTCTTATAGCTCAGGGTCCTGTCCTAACAGCTCCACATAGAAAGACAGAGGTAAGAGGAGCAGCAGGAAGGGAAGCATCCCAGGGTTTGCACGGGACTTTGTGATTTCCCCAGGTGACCTGTGTGGCCTTCAACAACTAAGGTCATCAGCATTTACAGTTTAAAAGATGAGCTCTGGTGACAGAAACTTCTCTAGAGGAAAGCCTCTTCTTTCTGTTCATTTCCCAGCTATTTAACGAGAACTTCCCATGCCCAAGTTCCGGATAGGCCTGGGAGGGAAAAGAATAGTGAAACATGGTACCTTCTGTCCAGGGATTTGCAATCTGGGGGGAAAAGAAACAAGATTCAAACAGAAGTAACTAGGAAATATACGGTAATGCCAAATTTGTCAGGGGGAACTTGTTGGGTAATAATAGAAGGAACCACACATTGGCCGGGGGTTAGATAAGAGAAATCGTGATATTTCTAAAATGAGGGGGGCCAGTCCCATGTCTGAGTGCTTAAGTTCACATGCTCCACTTAGGTGGCCCAGGGTTTGCTGGTTTGGATCCTGGGCTCGGACCTACTCAACACCCATCAAGCCATGCTGTGGCATCATCCCACATAGAACTGGAATGACTTACAACTATGTACTGGGGCTTTGGGGAGGAAAAAAAAAAGAGGAAGATTGGCAACAGATGTTAGCTCAGGGCCAATCTTCCTCAAAATAAATAAATAAATAAAAGGAATGAACCAGAGCTGCATGTATGAAAATAAATAAGTAAATAAATTAATTAATTAAATAAAATGAGGGCAGTATGAGTTAGAGGAGAGGAAGATCATTTCCGACTGGATCCTGGTCTTTCATCACCTCCCTCTAAAAGCCACTCTACAATTTCAAAGGGCACAGTTTAGCCAGATGGTTAGTGTAGGCAATGGGAATGTCTGGGGCACAGGAAGCCATCCAGGTTGGCTGGTCAGAGGGCCTGTGTGGAATGGACTGGCACGTAAAGCATCGAAGGCAAGTATGCAGCAGAACGGGGGAGCAGATGAAAGGACTTGACCTGTGTGTGGTGGGGAGCACAGATGGCTTTAAATATGAAAATGACTTCTGAGGTATAATTCAACAATTGTCTGCATGGAGTTCATGCTGGGTTGAGGATCTGGGTAGAAAGAAATAGTGGCAGTCTGAGATAACGGGGAAATGCCTGATTCTGAGAACTCTCGATGACAGGGAGGAACAACTTTAAAGGGGCCGTGAGTGGGCGCAGAGCCCATCTGGAAGGTGATTGTGGTCAAAAGACAAGTTTATGACCTTCCATCGCAGTGGCAATGTGTGCCGATGGTGCCCAGATGGCGATGCCGCTATGTCTAAAAAGAGAAGGAAAAAACATGTAAATAACGTTCAGTGACAAGTTTCTGAGTGCCCTGCCTTATTTATTTTTACATTCTCTCTTCAGGGCCTGGCACAATGTGTGTTTACTAAATGTGTGTGTAATTGAATTGAGTTGGACTGGAAACCTAGTGTGGGAGCTCAGCCATAAAACCCTCTGACTCAGAACCAAAGGGAGACACTGTGGGAGCCGAGAGGGAAGTGGCCCTGGCAGTGGTCCCGGGACGCAGGGCCACACCTGGCACAGATTGGGGGGTTATAGAAATGTCTGTTGCATATTTTGAAATATAAATATCTCAGCCCCAAAGCCCTGCTTAATGAGAAGTATTCCTTTAGTTTTAGTGGGATCTGCCATCAATTCTCCCTTTAAGATAATCTTAATCTGAGCATTTAATAATTCATTAAAATTTGACATGGTTTAAGAATCATCTCTGACCATGAAAACTTTTTTTTGAACCAACCAATTTTTAGTTAGTTTAGTTTTGGAGGAGAAATGCTTCCCTCTAAAGTTACTGTGTAGCGTTGTGAGAGGAGGAGACATTAGATTGAAAAGATTTAAATTTACGAACTTGTGGATACTGTGTAGCGTTGTGAGAGGAGGAGACATTAGATTGAAAAAATTTAAATTTACAAACTTGTGGAATTCATACTTCATTGTTACCTAAAAACAAAATCAAATTTATACTTTGAAACTAATAGCATCCTTGCTAATGCTTCTAGATGAGCAAACTCATGATATCTCAATCAGAAGTGATTATTTAAAAATATTTTAATTGACTTTAATATCACTTTTGACATTTCCAGGTCACAGATTATTTAAATTAAGGGATTAAATAATCTATAAACTGATTATGCTACTTAATGTAAAATAGAATGACTAAAAACTGTATCCAAGACAGATTAAAAATATGCCTTTGATATGATTTATGTAATTTGATATATCGTCTGTATAATGTGAAAGCTTGGATAGAAATATTACTAATCTTTCTCACTTTCACCCTTGACAAAGAAGATGTGTATATGTAGTCACAAGAAGTATCCCATTAGGTGCTTTGAAATTTTATCAACATTCCTTCCGGGGTAGCTCCAGGCTAGTTAATTCCGTGTTCTGAGGCTATAGCCATGCTAAATTGTATGGCTGAATTAACATATGCTCATTTTTAAAGTAAACAAATACTCGTATTTTCTATGGTTGTGTGTGTGTGCGCGCCCGCGCGCGGCACATTGGCTCTGAGCTAACATCTGTGCCCACTTCCTCTATTTTGTAGTGGGATGCCTCTAGAGAATGGCTTGATGAGCCCTGCTAGGTCTGCGCCCGGGATCTGAACCTGTGAACCCTGGCAGCCTAAGCAGAGACGGCGAACTTAACCACTATGCCACCGAGCCAGCCCCTGTTTTTGTTTTTTTGCTGGTATAAAAATGAATGCCGTAGTCCAAATATTTTGTAATTATTTTTATCCCCTCCTTCTGACCTGATAAATATCATAATTACACATGTTACTTCAGTTAAAGTTCTCAAAATACCAATGTGCTCTTTCTTCCCCTATTTCTTCACCTCTCAATCTTCAGTCCGGGTTCGTGGCTTCCATCCACAGCGTCTGCAGAGACTCTCTGAGGCCGGGGTAAACTCAGAGCTTCTTAGTTCTCGGCGTCCTCGGCCTCTCTGCAGCATTTGTTTCTGAGTGGTACTGCTTAGGGGCGTATTCAGGAGTTATCCATTGAATCCGAGGGAAGGAAATATATGTAGGTTTGTTATAAATTAACGAAAAAGGTTATAGGTCATCAAGCCTTGTGGATACACAGGCCAAAGGAGAGGAAGCAGGAAGAACTGTGGACTCTTTTGCTTGCTTTTGCCCCAGGTATGAGCCAGAAACACAGTGAGAGTTGAATCAGGTAAGGTCAAGGTTAAAGGTGAAGGCTGTGCTGCGCCCGCTGCCAACAGGGCCCTTTCCGCCTACTAGTCTAAGGAATGAACTAGAAATTAGAGACCAGCCACAGGTTTCCTCCTCCTCGGTCAGAGTCAAGGAGGAATTTAGGACTGGTTTGTACCATAGACGAAGAATGAGGTTATGATGAAAATAGTTGGAGTTGTGTTAAAAAGAAAAAAAGGTATATTGGAACCTGTGCACATACTAGCCTGTGGGTCCTGCAGACCTATTCTTTCTTTCAGGGATTTTGGTTAAAGTCATTAGCATACTCTCTCATGTATTTGCATACCACGCTTTGTGCTCTTTATAAATATCAGCTTTGTTGCTAGAAGGTGTCAGGCCCTGGGAAATGGCAGAAGCTTAAGTTCCTAGTGGCCTGTGTGCCTTGGCTTGGGGCCCCGAGCAGCAGAAGCAGCTGCCTCCTATTCTGCTCTCCTGTTCCTCCTGTCTCTCAAGAGCATTCAGCTGCCTACAGGGGACCGTGTGCCGCTCCAGCCAAACCTCACCCCTCTTGTCCTTTCCTGGAGTTCGCTTTCCTCTCTGACCTGCCCCTGCCATGTTCTTTTCTCCTACCCCCTAGATTAACTCATTCTCCATTGCTCTTCCTTTCCTCTCCTTCTTCTTGCGTCTCTTCTCAACCTTTTGATCATCTTGATGTGGGCTTGGCGAGCCAAAGTGTCGAAAGAAAGATTTCTTGGACTCTCGAGGTCTGGCAATAGTGCTCTTTTATTCAGAGAATAGTGTGGAATAGCATGGGGACAGGACCCACGTGCAGGAAGAGCTGCTGTGTGTTGAGGGTTAGAGATAAATTTATAAGGCATAGCTATGTGAGTTATCTCTTTACAAGACAAAGGAAAGAATATATAAAAAAAAGTCATTAAAATGGTGCAGGTGGGGTCTGGTTATTGGGCAGTCCTATAACTTTAGATAAGAATCAGATCGAATTAAGTCAGGACATCCTATGCTTCCCCTTTAAGAGTTTCTAGAGATAAGGTCATCCCCTCCTGTTCCTGGTGCAGAGAGGGAGACACCCCCACAGATGGAGACCTCCCTTACAAATGCAAATGTCTCTCATCAAAGGGCAAGCAAATTCCACTTTTCAGAGTTTCTTTCCTGTCTGTAGTTTTCAAAAGTAACCAGCCCAAAATAATCCCCATCAATTTGAAACAATCGTTGCTGATTAAAGATGACTAACGTAGCATCTGTGGTCCTTATCATGTAACGGAACTCAAGTTCAAGTGCACAAACCCACTTGAATGTGCTCTCCTGCTCCAAGTTAAATATGTCCAAAATGGAAGTCATCCTTCCCTCTCCCATATATTTATATTTCCTGTGTTGTTGATTTTAGAGTCTTCTTACCATCTTCTCTGACACTTGACTCCAAAGTTCAGTCATCTTTGACCTTTCCCTCCCCTTTGCCATCACATCCACTTGGTTTCCATGTCCTTTAGATTATTCCCTTCAAATGGTTTCTTCCCTGCCATTCTCTAGTCTGGGCCTATATTAACTGCAGGTAGAACCACTGAGAAAACACTCTAATGTCCTTGCCTTCAGTCAAAGGTTTTTCTTGTCCAATTTGCTTTATATGTATAATTTGCTTTATACTGTTAGTAAATTTTTAGCAGAGCATTCCACTGGTGGGATGTTCCTGCTTTGAAGAAAAAAAGGAAAGAAGGAAGGGAGGGAGGGAGGAAGAGAGACAGAAATTGAGAGAAAGAGGGAGCTAACTAGCTCTCAGGGCCACCCTCCTAGTCTGTATCGACCAAATACTAGCATACTGTTTACATTCTTCCACTGTCGTACTTCTGTGCTTCTTCTCATGCTCTTTTCTCTGTTTGTAGTTCCTTTCACCCTACCACCAATTCCATCCATATCTCAAGACCTGCTTTTCCATGAAGCCACCATTGATTTGGAAGTCGGAAGCCATTTCCCCGTTTTCTGTGCTGATAAAGCACTTTGTTCTAGTCCTTTCCCTTTTGCCTTTGCATTTTTGTTACTGTGTATATTTATTCTCCTTAATTTTAAGTTATTTGAAAATAGAAACTGAGTCTTACTGGTCTTTGTATTCCCCCAAGCACAATGTATTTTAAAAAGTAGATAAATGTTGAACTTTTAAAATTCAGTGCCCAATTAAATAATTTTAATGAAACCAAGAGAATCCAAGGTCAACGTAACAACCAAGCTTTAACTATTTTCAGTTAAGAATTTTTTTTAAGATTACAATGTAGGGGTTGGCCTGGTGGCATTGTGGTTAAGTTCACATCCTCCACGTCAGCGGCCCAGGGTTTTCCAGTTTGGGTCCTACACACCGTTCATCAAGCCATGCTGTGGCAGCATCTCACATAGAAGAACTGGAAGGACTTATGACTAGGATATACGACTATGTACTGGTGCTTTGGGGAGAGGAAAAAAAAAGAGGAAGACTGGCAACAGATGTTAGCTCAGGGCCAATCTCCTTAAAAAAAAATTGCAATTTCCTTACATATTTGATGTTTCTGAAGAGTATGGCTCAGAATGCCCCGATCCAAATTAAGTCAATTGTGTAATTCTGTTCCTATTCTGATTCCTTCAGGGTTTTAGCGGACACTGATATGCCCAAGAAGGCATGCTGATTGCACAATGCATAAATAGATTGCCTCCCACTGTGAGCAAAATCATGTCCTCACACTGAGCAGCATGCTTGAAGACAACAATGGCAAAACTCCAGACCCTCCGTTTGTTGAAGTGTTAATACTTACAGTGAAAATAATCTAATTAAAGCACACATAGGAGTGTGCGTGTGTGTGTAAATCACATTCTGTGTTTTTTTTGCTAAAGTCTTTAATGACTTTGTACCAGCTAAAGTTTTCTTTGAAAGTTTTCAATTCTTGTACATTTTTTATTGTATTGTATAATCTTAATTCAAGAATTTAAAAAAAATCACTTTGTCATCTTTGCAAAGTGTGTGATTAGTGTTTCTAAGTTTTAAAAAGTTGTTTTATTACTGTTTCATTAATACTTGGATTATAAAATATATTTTAATACAATTGCAGACTACTTTCATTATATATAAAGATAATTTTGACTTTTTTCCAATTCCAAATTATGCAGGGTATTTAATTTACTAGGAACAGGTATATAAGAAAGACAAAATACATAGATAAAATATATTTTATTGCATATGACTTAGTAATCAAATATATCATAGAATGTAGATTTAATTTATGTGTGTATATATGAACAGACACTATTGCTTTCACAAAGTCAAGTTTTGGATTTCTTTCATTTGCCTTTTAAAATCCCCAAGCTTGTTTTCTTTTTTCTTTCTTTTTTAAAAGCAGGTTTATGGACATGAATTTGTCATACAGTAAATTGTGCATATTTAAAGGATGCATTTTGATAAGTTTTGATGTACATCTGCACACATGAAGACATCAACACGCTCAAGATACTGATCAGATCTGCCATTCAGGGAAGTTTCCTTGGTCTTTGGGGATCCCTTCCTCCTGTCCCTCCCTGACCCAAGGCCCCAAGCAGCCTCTGTCCTGTTTGCTGTCACTGTAGGTTAGTTTGCATTGTCTAGAGTTTTCTGTCAGTGCAGTCATAACCTGTGTGCACCCTTTGTATGGCTCCCTTCACCCATGATAAGTATTTTGATATTCATTCATGTTGTTGCCAGCAGATAGTGTACAATTAGTATTATTTTTTCCTTAAACATTTAGGAGACTTCAACAGTAAGCCATTTGGGTCTGGAGTTTTCTTTGTGGGAAGGTTTTTAATGATAAATTCACTTTCTTTAATATATACAAGGATATTCAATATCTCTAATCCAATTTCTCTCTTCTTTAGTAAGTTTTCTTAGTTTGTGTCCTTCAAAGAATTGATCCATTTAATCTAAGTTATCAAACATGCGGACATATAGTTGTCTATAATATTTTCTTATTATGCTTTTAATGTCTGTAGGACCAGTAGTGATGTCCTCTCTTTCATTTCTGATATTGGTAGTTTGTGTCTTCTCTCTCATATTCCTGCTCAGTCAAACTAGAGTTTAATCAATTTTGATTATCTTCTCAAAGAAGTGGATTTTGGGTTCATTGATTTTTTTTCTTTATCATTTTTCTGTTTTCTATTTCTATTTATCTGTTCTAATCTTTATTATTTTCTTACTTTATTTACTTTAGATTTAACTTACTTTTTTCCTATATTGTTGAGGTAGAAACTGACTACATTGTTTTGAGACTTTGACTCTTTTCTAATACAGGAATTTTGTGCTATTAATTTTCCTGTATGTATTGCCATAGTGGCATCCTGTAAATTTCATTATGTTGTGCTTTCATTTTTATCCAATTCAAATACTTTCTATTTTTTTTTTTGGTGAGTAAAATTGGCCCTGAGCTAACATCTGTTGCCAATCTTCCTCTTTTTTTTTTTTCTCCTCCCCAAAGCCTAAGTACATAGCTGTATATCCTAGTTGTAGGTCATTCTAGTTCTTATATGTGGGATGCCGCCACAGTATGGCCTGATGTGCACTGTGTATGTCCATGCCCAGGGTCCAAACTGGCAAACCCCAGGCCACTGAAGTGGAGTATGCAAACTTAACCAATTGGGCATAGGGGCACTCGCTCTAACTTCTTTTTTGATTTCTTCTTTAACACATTGGTTAATCATATGTGTTTTATTTATATTCCAAATATCTTGGAATTTTCAAGGTTTTTTTGTTAGTGATTTCTAGTGTAATTCTATTGGTCAGAGAATATACTTTGTATGACTTTAATTCCTTTAAACATATTGAGACATTCTATGTCTTAGGTTATGGTCTGTCTTGATAAATATAATGTGTGTTCTTGAAAAGAATGTACATTCTGGTGTTGTGGAGTGTTCTATAAATGTGAAGTCAATTTTGATGGATAATATTCTGTATTCTGTTTCTTCTATAGTCTTACTGATTTTTGGTCAGCTTGTTGTATCAGTTACTGAGAGTAGTACTGCTATCTTCTACTATGTTTATGAATTTGCTTATTGATTCTTGTAGTTCTATCTCTTATTGCTTCATGTTTTAACAAAAGTCTAGGATTGTTACATTACATCTCAATGAATTTTCTTTTGTATCATTACAAAATCACAGTTTTTTAATCTCTGGTAATATTCTTTTTTCTGAAATCTACATTTTAAAAAATATTTCTTCTGATTAATGTTAGCGTGGTACATATTTTTCCATCCTTCTATTGTTTGTGTCTTTAGATGTAAACTGGATTTCTTATAGATGGCATATACTTAGATCTTGCTTTTATCCAACCTGTCAATCTGTCCCTTTTAATTGGAGTGTTTAGACCATTTACATTTAATGTGATTACTAAGATCGTTAGGTTTAAGTCTGTTATCTTGCTATTTGTTTTGTTGTTGTTGTTCTATCTTTTCTGTGTTCCTCTTCTTTCTTCTGCCATATTTTGGATAAATTTTGGTTTTTAAAAAGTTTCTGTTTATGTCCTTTGTTGGCTTTTAGCTATATCTCGTTGTTTTGTTCTTTTGGTGGTCACTTTACAGCTTATAGTATACACCTTTAACTTATCACACTCTTTCTTTTGATATTATACCAGTTCACATTTAATATAAAAACATTATAATAGTATATATGTCTACCTCCCACCTTTATGCTATTGTTTTCATACAATTGACTTTTACATATGTTATAAACCCTATACTACATTATTTGTTTAAGTAGTTAATTATTATTATTATTACTAAGTAGTTAATTATTATTACTAAGATATTTAAATAATAAAATAACTTGTATATTTAGCCATGTAGTTGCTACTTCTTTATTTCTTTGTATAGACCCATATTTCCCTCTGGTATCATTTTTTCTTCTGCCTAAAGGCCCTCCTTTATTTTTTTTTTATTGCAGTGAAAATTTTCTGCTGATGAATGCTTTCAGATTTTTATGTCAGAAAAAAAGTGTTTGTATCACTTTTATTTTTAAAGGATATGTTCATTAGATGTAGAATTCTAGCCTGACAGATTTTTTAATTTTAGTCCTTTATAGATGTTGCCCATTCATTTGCATTACTTTTAAGGAGAAATTTGCAGCTTTCCTTTTTAGTCCCTCTGCATGTAATGTGTCTTTTTTGTCTGGTTTTTAAGATTTTCTTTTTACCAGTACTTTTGAGCCATTTGCTTATGTTGTACCTTGGCATGATTTTCTTTATGTTTCTTGAGTTTGGGGTTCATTGAAATTGTTGACTCTGTAAGTTTGTGGCTTGCATTGAAATTTTAAAAGTTTTGAGCATAATTTCTTCAAATTGTTTTTTCTGTCTCCAATCCCTCCTTTGATGACACCAACAACACTTAGATTGTTTGAAGGAGTTCCAGAGTTCACTGATGCTGTTCATCTTTAATTTTTTTGGTTTTATTTTGGATCATTTTTATTGCTACCTCTTCAGCTTCACTAATCTTCTCCGGTATCTAATCTACCATTAATACACTGCTTGTGTACTTTTTCTCAAACATTTTAGTTTTCATTTCAAATATTTCAGTCATCTCTTTTGTTTTTGTAAATCTCATGTGCATGAGAAACTACACAATGCAGGAGAACAAAGTACCCAAAAGGATCGAAGGACTCACACAGGGCCAGGACTAGGCCTATTGCCACCAGCCACAAAATATGAAGCTAGCAGAAGGAAAGAAATAGTAAAGTTTAGAGCAGAAATAATTGAAATGGAGAATAGAAAAACAATAGAGAAAAATCAATGAAATGAAAAGTTGGTTCTTTGACAAGATCAACAAAATTGGCAAACGTTTAGCCAGACAGACTAAGGAAAATAGAAAACTCAAATTACTAAAATCAGAAATGAAAGTGGAGACACTACTACCAATTCTACACAAATAAAATGGATTATAAGAGTATCATGTACAATGGTACACCAACAAATTAGAAAACCTAGATGAAGTGGACAAATTCCTAGAAACACAAAACCTACCAGACTATATCATGAAGAAATAGAAAATCTGAATAGACCTGTAACTATTAAGGAAATTGAATCAGTAACTAAATATCTCTCAACAAAAGAGAACTCTGGACTTGATGGCTGCACTGGTGGATTCTACCAAACATTTTAAAAAAGAACTAACACCAATCTTTCTCAAACTTTTACCGAACAAAGGAAGAGGAGGGAACACTTCCTAGCTCGTTCTGTGAAGCCAGCATTACCCTGATACCAAAGCCAGATAAAGATATTACTTGAAAAGAAAACTACAGACTAACATCTCTTATGAACACTGATGCAAAAATTATCAACAAAATACTAGCAAACAGAATTCAGCAACATTGTAAAGGAATTATACACCATGGCCAAGTGGGACTTATTCGTGAAATGCAAGAATGGTTCAACATATAAAAATCAATCAATGTAATACACCACATCAACAGGATGAAGGAAAATGCCACATGATTATTTCACTTGATACACAAATAGCATTTGACAAAAGCCAACACTCTTTCCTGATAAAAACACTCTGAAAACTAGGAATAGAGGCAAACTGCCTCAACATAAACAGCCATATATGAAAAACCCACAGCAAACATCATACTCAGTGGTGAAAGACTGAAAGCATTTCCTCTAAGATCAGGAGCAAGGCAAAGATGCTCGCTTTCATCATTTCTGTTCAACACAGTGCTGAAAGTTCCAGCCAGAGATATTAGGCAAGAAAAAGAAATAAAATACATCCAAATTGTAAAGGAAGAAGTGAAATTATCCATTTGCAGATAATGTGATCTTATAATTAGAAAACCGTAAAGATTCCACAAAGAAACTGTTCAAATTAACAAATGAGTTCTCCAAAGTAACAGGATACAAAGTTAACACACAAAAATCAGTTGCATTTCTATACACAAACCATGAATGATCTGGAAAAGAAATTGCAAAAAGAATTCCGTTTACAATAGCATCAAGAAGAATAAAATACCTAGGAATTAACTTAGCCAAGAAGGTGAAAGACTTGTATGGTAAAAATTACTAAACTTCTGAATGAAATTAAAGATGTAAATAAATGGAAACATATCCCATGTTCATGGATTGGAAGACTTGAAGATATCTTAATGTCACAACCACTGAAAACAGTCTACGGTTTCAATGCAATTCCTATTAAAATCTCGATGATTTGTGTTCTTTTGCAGGACTAGAAGAACCCATCCTAAACTTTATATGGAACGTGTGATCCTCTGAAGATCTCAGGAGTTCCCCTCTTGTACTCTGCCCTGCAAACTCCTTCCTTGTTCTCCCCCAGGCTCTTGTTTCCTTCTCCTCTACTCGAGGAATCAACTAGGACAGCCCTAGGCTACCCTCCCTGCAGTGTGGCCCCTGCACTGGAAACTCTCTTAGGACCATAAGCTGAGGCAATTGTAGGGCTCGCTTCATTCATTTCCTCTCCCTCAGGAACCACTGTCCTTCATCACTTAATGACTGTATCTTGAACACCTGTTTCCTGTGTTTTGCACAGGTTTTTGTTTGTCTCAGGTGGCAGAGGGTAAATCCAATTCCCATTACTCCACCTGAGATGGATATGATATCACTCAGGTTTATTACTTAAATTTTTCATTTTGTTTCTAAATATTAAGATGAGAGATTTTATTTATTTATTTATTTTGAGGAAGATTAGCCCTGAGCTAACTGCTGCCAATCCTCCTCTTTTTGCTGAGGAAGGCTGGCCCTGAGCTCACATCCGTGCCCATCTTCCTCTACTTTATATGTGGGACGCCTACCACAGCATGGCTTGCCAAGCAGTGCCATGTCTGCACCCGGGATCCGAACCGGTGAACCCCAGGCCACCGAAGCAGAACATGCGGACTTAATCGCTGCGCCACCAGGCCGGCCCCTAGATGAGAGATTTTAAAGCAGTATTCACAAGGATGTATCCACAAATAATATATTGCAAGTGTGGATAGAATTTTTTCCTTAAAAACAAAGCCCCAGGGGCTGGCCCCATGGCCAAGTGGTTAAGTTTGCACGCTCCGCTTCGGCAGCCCAGGATTTGCTCTTTGGATCCTGGCGTGGACCTACACACCACTCATCAGGCCACGCTGTGGTGGCGTCCCACAGAGAACTAGAATGACCTACAACTGGGATATACTACTGTGTACTGGGGCTTGGAGAGAAAAAAAGGGGAAGACTGGCAACAGATATTAGCTCTCAGGGCCAATCTTCCTCACCAAAAAAAGAAGCCCCAAATTGAATATAATTACCAGTATTTGTAGTATCTTTTTAAAAATTGTTTTTTGATGTTATAGAGACATCTTGATGTAAGACTTTTAATTAAAAGAATACAACTTCCAGATCCAATGAAGATTATATTAAATCACATTTTCATAATTATCATTGTGCTCATTTTTAAGTTTTATTTCAACCTCAGTGTTCTTCAGTCTTCCTATTTTAAACCAATGGTCCATTATGGATAAATGTTAAATAACGTACATCTAAGAATAAAGTATTTGTCTCCGTGTAATGGACAAAGTCAACATGGATTAGAAAATAAGATTCAAGCTCCTCAACAAGGTCCTCATTGGGGAGCTGCCTGTCTACCTTGTGTTTCTCTCCAGCCTCATTTCCCCCCACCTTGTACTGTTCACTCCTGCAGAACTGAAGAGTTCATAGTTCTTCACTTCCACCCTGCTCTTTCTTGACCGTGTGCTGTCTCTAACGCTGCTCTCTTTTCCTGCTGATGCCCATTCTCCTTTTTCAACCTGGAAAATTTCTGGTTGTCCTCCAAGACAGCTCAGACAATATTTGTTGCAGGAAGTTTCTCCTAATTTTCTCTCTTTGGGCACAATACCCCCTCTTCACCACCTGTGAATACTTTCATCTCTGCACATACCGCAGTATACTGAAATTATCTGTTTACCAATTTGCATCCCAAAATAAATTCAAAAGCCGAGATACATAGTAACTCCATCATCTAGCACAGTGCTTGTCACAGCAGGAACACCACAGCAGGTGTTCAATAAATGTTAGTTAAAAATAAGTGAACTGTTGGTTGAGTGAGATTTCTTTCTCACTCTGAAATTTGCTTCTCTAAAATGTTTTAGTCTCCAGACATACTGGTTGATTTGATCCTAATTAAAAGAATTCTGCATTCCCAATTTCCCTTCTATTTAAGACATATTTTACAGTGAGTTTTCCTCTAATGTCAGGTCCATTTTTTCTGTTCTCCTTCAGTTTGGAAGTTTTATATTTTATTTCTTAGAACATCCTTGCAGTGGACTGAATGTCTGTGTCCCCCATAAATTCGTATGTTGAAATCCTAATCCCAATTTGATGGCATTTGGAGGTGGAGCTCTGGGGAGGTAGTGAGGTCGTAAGTGTGAAGCCTTCATGAATGGAATTGGTGCCCTTATAAGAAGAGACCAGAGAGCTAGTCAGCTCTCTTCCCATATGAAGACACACTGAGAAGTTGGCCATCACCCAGAGAGGGCCCTCACCAGAACCTGACCACGCTGGCGCCCCACTGTAGGACTTCTGGCCTCCGGAACTGTGAGAAATAAATTTCCGTTGTTTATAAACCACCTAGTCTATAGTACTTTGTTATAGCCCAAAGTGACTAAGACAATCCTTAATTTTTAAAAATATGTACTTATCTTTAAATACTTTTCTACAAAGTGTACAATTACTCAGTCTTATTCCTAAAGAAAATACAGGCACACTATTGTCCTTCAGAATCCCCTTCTGAAGGAAAGGACAAAATAAATCTCTTCTATTTTTGATAACTTCTAAAAGCACAAAGTTATTATCATTATTGGTTCACGGGAAATATTTTTATAATTTTACTCATTTGTTGACCATCTCTGCTTGTAGCCTACGGTTTCATTCTGGTTCATTTCCAGTCTTTCTGAGAGAAATCCTTCAGTAATTTTTTTTCTTTTTCAAGGGAATCTGTTACAGTAAACTCACAGTGTTAAAATGTTTTCATTTAATTTAGGATAAATGTTTCTATTTCACTTTGAATAAGAGTTTAATTGGGTCTTGATTTCAAGATTGACGGTTATTTTACCTGAGCTGTGAAGATGCCACTTCATTGCTTTCTGGTGTCTACAACTGCTGTCAATTTGAGTGACAATTTTTTATTTCCAGATAATTTCTCATTTCTTTTCATAGATAGATTTTTATCTTCATAATTAATCTACAATTACATCTGATATATCTAGATGCAGGTTTCTTTCCCCTGACCTCCCATTTATCCTTTGTATGGCTTCATGAGCTTTTTCCAATCTGAAGACATGTCTTTCATCATTTCTGAACATTTTCAGCAGTCCTATCTTCAAATAATTCTCCCCAAACCCCACTCCTCCCATTTTGACAATTTTATCCTTCTCAGACTTCTATTAGGCATAGTTCTGGGTTTTTCAATCTATCCACTTGTCTATTTCACATTTTCTGTCTCTTTGTCTTTCTGTGAAAACAGTTGATTTTAAAATGCTACCTTCTGGGGGCCGGCCCAGCGGCGCAGCGGTTATGTGCGCACATTCCGCTTCGGCAGCCTGGGGTTCACCTGTTCGGATCCTGGGCGTGGACATGGCACTGCTTGGCAAGCCATGCTGTGGTAGGCGTCCCACACATAAAGTAGAGGAAGATGGGCACGGATGTGAGCTCAGGGCCAGCCTTCCTCAGCAAAAAGAGGAGGATTGGCAGCAGTTAGCTCAGGGCTAATCTTCCTCCATAAAATAAAATAAAATAAAATGCTACCTTCTAAATCACTAGTCCTCTTCTCTTTTCAGCTTTATTTAATCTGCTTTTTCAACATCTGAATTTTTCGTTACTAGAATTTTCCAATGTCACTTTATTCATTTGGTCTTATTTTTTATTTGTTTAATATCTTCCTGTTCTAATTGCAAAACAGAACTTTTCCCTCCTTTATCTTTTTGGTAATTCTAAACATTGTTACCTTATTTCTCTTTCCTTGGATGTGATTTCTTTCTTTTTGTATACTTACTGACTGTCCTCCATAGTTTGAAGTTTTTTCTTTTGCTTTATAATGTTAGTTTTTTATTTCATCTTTTGTAAACATTTTAAACTCATGCATATTGTTCTCTGCCATGTGGTTTGGATGGCTTTCCAGGATGATTCCGCCCTACCGTTTGCTGATCCAATTGGGATGCACTATTGTAAAGGACAGGATAGTTGTTATGATATTGAACTATTTCCTTATCGGTTTGTAAATAGCTGTTTTTTTGAGCTCCCTAAAGAATGTTTCTCTCTCCTTGAACTCTGCTGTCTCTCTGAGAACCCCAGGACCTATCCACAATTGAGATACTAAATGGTCAACGGACCAGCAGGGGGCCTCTAACCCTCTGTTCCAATACAAGAGCAGAGTCCTGTCTAATTGGTGGGCATGTTTGCCATAAGAATTTTGAAATATTTTATATTACCGTTGCCCCCACCCACGTCTCAACGTTGGAGGTTGGAAGCTTTCCTCCCATGTGGGAAGTGCTTTTCCTGATACCGCCCACATGGTGATAGAGGCCCCCCAGTCCTCATCTTTTCTCTTTTGGCCAGACTGTCTGCGTCCTCATGGCACCGCAGGAAAGTGACACATCGCCTGTTATACCATAAACTGTAGGGGGAGTTATATCAGCTTTGATTCAAAGCCAGGAGCTCATGAGTAACTCTAGCCACTTGCTCATTCAGAAAGCCTATTTCTAGCCTCCTGAAATATACAGGGTAAATTCAACTTCTTTTCCAAATAGACTTATAGACTTTTAAGCTTGGATTGCCACTGCTCAAATCCAATTTCCAATACCTACTTGTGGAAGACACTGTTTCAGCCTCTGATTCACCGTACAGCTTCTTTCTGTAATGTCTCCATTGACTTTTTTATTTTTACTGAAATATAATTGATATATTATTAGTTTCAGGTGTGAAGCAATGATTTGCTATTTGTATATATTGTGAAATGATCACAATAAGTCCGGTTAACACCCATCACCATACATAGTTACAAATTTTTTTTCTTGTGATGAGAACATTTAAGATCTATTCTCTTAACACTTTCCGAATCCAATACAGTATTATTAACTATAGCCACGTGCTGTATGTTACATCCCTAGGACTTATTTATTTTAGAACTGGAAGTCTGCAACTTTGGATACCTTCACTCACTTTGTCCACCCCCCACCCTACCTCTGGCCGCCACCCATTCACATTTTTCAGTGGCTTTCGATCATGATCAATTTACTTCAATCGTGAATACACATACATTATATATATATTATATGTATAATATACATATAATAATTATCAACACATTTGTGTCTGTTGCTTACTTAATAGAGCCTTCTCATGTGCGACTACTCTGTCTGACTTGGCCTGCTGTTATAAATTTACTTGCTTTGTGCTTCCTCTCTTTTCCCCAGGAGCACCTTCCTATTTTACATTTCTACTCTGGAAATCAGCCTCATGCCCGGCTATCTGAAATTTTTCCACCCTCCAAACATCAGTTTCCTTCGGAATATCACTTGGCATTGGAATATACAGGTTTTATATTATAAACATTCCCCACTGACTTTATTAACTTTTTAAAAAATCATAAATTTCCACAAATATGTTTTGTATACAGATTTCTAGCCTCTCCTAAAAGGGACAATGACACTCCTCCTATCTCAATGGAATGTTTAGACTCACTTTGTGGGAAGGGAGCATTTAGCCATATTATTAGAGAACGTATTTATCTTTGAAATCTTTTACACCATTTCCAATTTTAATTAATTAAATCATTTACTACTACTTGGATATATTGCTATGTGAATAATATACCTTTGTGTATACCCCTAATTTTTCAGTGTGATAGGTCTGATTTCTTTGCATGTTTGAATTTTCTAAATTTTGGCAACATTATTTCCCAGTATTACCGGTTCCTAAGTCTTCAAAAGTCCTGAGTTTCTTTTGTGTTATAGATTACCTTGTTCTCAGAACTGATAAGACCAGGAATAATGTGCTTTGAATATTAAAAAGGTCCCAACTATGCCAGAGCAGTAGATACATTCTGGCAGTGAACTTCAAAGGCATTCTGTGATGAGAGTTTCAGAAGCAACATTTGTATATGATCATTTGAAATCTGCAGGATATGTGACATTGGAGTATTTAAGCATTGTTTACATTGTGTGTGTAGCTCTGTAGGTGAGCTATTGGGCTGGTATACCATACCTCTAATGAGCCTTTTTAAGTGATCTTCAATAGAGATGAAAACAAACTTGACATGTCATAAGGAAAGTAGGCCAATTAGTGATAAAGCTTAACAGCTTAAGGCAGGGAGCCAGAACATTTACTTCCACTTGACAGACGGCAGAGGAAAGTGAAACAGAATCTCAGTAGAGCTCTTATTTTTTTTAAAAAATTAGATCTTCCTTTTACAAAAATAGCCTTTAAGATTTTGAGCTTCTGAATGAGGTAATTTTATCATGGTTTGGAAGGATACAAAATCACTAATTTCTTTTTTATATGTAGGGTTGTACCAACACTCAATAAAACAGAATACTATAACATACTATTTTATGCCTTGATTTTTCTATTAATGTTATGAAAAAGTTCCCTTTTTCCCTGAAAACTATTCTAGTCTTCCTTCTCTCTTATATTTTCTCACATGATGCTTAGGAACACTCCTTTACAATGTGTATGTTCTCAGGATTTCTTTTTCAGCAAGATGGTGGATTAATATTTAAAAAGTAATAATAATACCCAGAAATGCCTACATAAAGAACTGAAAATCGTCAGGATCCAGAAATGAAGAGGGAACTGATGGTCAGAGTGCCGTGGCTCTAAGCTGAAGCTGCTGCTTCTCTACGGAAGGCTTTCCAGTCACATGAAATTGGAATCCTTTCTTTTAGCATATAGAGGACAGAGTCTTGAGCCCAAATGAGGAAAGGCAGTCCTCCAACCTTAGATAAAGACATGGCTTTCCAAGAGTTTAATTCTTTTAAAAATGGTGAATGAGAAAATCCACCCAAGCACAGAGAGGTCAAAAGAAAGCTACGTTTTCTCTGCCTGGTATCTGGCTGAAAAAAAATCTTACTTGAGAAATGGAAACTGTTCAACTGAGACGTACGTAAGTTTGAGATCTGATTTTAAAAAATCTATGGGTTCCTGGATAGCTTATTCTTTTGGGGTCTCTGAAAGAAGAAAGCAATATTACAATGAAAGCACATTCTTTCAACACAGGATTGCCTTAGGGGAAGGGGATTGGAGGGAAAGAAAACCCTGAAAAGGACGAGCTCATAGTAAAAGCATCCTAAAACATAAGAATAAGCAAAAGATAGGCAGAGGTCACAACAAACAAGAGAATGAAGCGTCACAGATTTAAGATAATAGAAAAATAGTCTGTAAGTAATTTACCATGTATATAACTATTGAAGATATAAAAGAAGAAATCCAAATCCTAAGAAAAGAATTACACCCTTCGTATCAGTCAATGCTAATAATCAACACTAGCTACAGTAACAAAGTAGCAAGTGGGAAATCATTGATGCTGGCTACAATATCCCACAACCCCCAAATCTCAGTGACTTACAGCAAAGGATAGTTCCCATTCAGACCAGAGTCTGATCCAGAGTTTAGTGGTGGCTTTGCATGTGCTACCTTCCCCAGCTCCTTCCATCTTGTACTATTACCACTTTCAAAGTTCTCCTCATAGGATTGAGCCATGCATCAAGGAGGAAGAGAGTGAGAAGTATCTCACGGAATGTTCCATGAGCCTAAAGGTGGGCTACAACACATCTCCTCACATGCTATTGTCCAAAACACCATCACAAATTACCAGCCAAACTGCAAAGGAGTATGGGAAATGTGGGAAATGGAAAACAAGATTGCTGAGCATCTGGTCAATCTCTACCCCAATATAAAAATTTGAAACAGTTCTAATTAGGAATGATAAAAATATAAAATAAAGACATTCATTCTTTTATTTCATGGAAATAGATGACAGAAGGACAGAGAGATTGCCTGCATTGTCCAGGCACTGTTCTAATTGCTGGAGATGGAGGGTATGAACAAAAACCGGATATTCCCGCCACTGTGAAACTTACAAGCCCTACCTGTGGAAACACACAGTAAGCGCATGAGTAAAGGGTTAGTGAGATAATGTCAAGTGCTATAAGAATGAAACAATCTAAAGGATGAAGAGAGTTGCTAATGAGATAGGCTGTTCAGGGAAGTCACTCCCACGTCTGCCCCCAGAAGGCGGAAATTTTTGAGAGACCTCACCCTTCTTGTTGCTAAGTTCAGCCTTTATTTGTTTATGCTTCCTCTTATTTGATCTATCAGAAGCGCTTGGATCTGTTGCTCATTCTCTCATTTTTGAAAAAATTGCTTTATTTGGCTTCCAAGGCGTCAGCCTTTGCTGTGTCTTTCCTACCTCACTGCTTCTTATTGCTGCTGTAACAAAATGTCACAAATTTGTGGCTTAAAACAGTACAAATTTATTGTTTTGTAATTCTGGAGGTCAGAAGTCCAAAATGAGTCTCACTGAGCTAACATCAAGGTGTCGGCCGGGCTGCCTTCCTTTAGGAGGCTGAAGCAGAGAAGCCATTTTACGGCCTTTTCCAGCTTCTAGAAGCTGCCCACATTCCTTGGCCTCCTTCCTGCGTATTCAAAAGGCCCCTCTGACTTCTTCTGTCTCCTGCTAATTTTGAGGACCCTTGGGATTACATTGGTCCCAGCCAGAAAGTCCAGGATAATCTCTCTATCTCAAGATACCTGAAGATATCTAAGAACTCTCTTTTGCCATAGAAGGTAACCTACCCACTGGTCTTGGGGATTAGGATGTGGATATATTTGAGGGACCGTTATTCTGTCTACCACAATCACTGACTGCTTTTCTTAGTTTTCTTTCTTCTCTCTCTCTGATATGAGAGAGAGTACCAGAGCAAATATACAGCTGTATTGATTATTATAATATTGAAATATTTTTATATTGATTGGTGAATAGCCTTAACAATCACCTTATCAATAAGATATTTCTGCTTCCTGTCCTGGATCCCTGACCCATCCTGAGGACCTTACATCCCTGACCCCACTACTTAAAGTAAAGAATAAATGTCTGGCCTTGAAGACACTGACCCAGCGTTGAAGCCAGCATCTCCTTAGATTGGTCAATGCTCATTCCTTACCGGTTGCTAGGTGTTTTGAATAACATTCCTGAGAATGCCTCTTCCTTAAGATAGTCATTTTCTTTGAGATTTCATCCAGTTTTTAGACTTTAAATATCATCTAAATTTTCTTTGATATTTCATCTAGTTTTTATACTTTATATATCATCTAAATGCTGATGACTCTCAATTTTCACTTTTAGTCTGATTCTTTCTCCCAGATTTCAGAATCCTACATCTACCTACCTATCAGTATTTCCATGGATTTGTGATAAACATCTAAAACACAACTCATCCAAAAGTGAAATGCTGCTTTATTCCCTACCTCAATTTTGCCCCATCCCCCAGTCTCCTGTCTATCAGGAAATAACCACTCAGTCTACTTCCTCTACCTTAAACATGTACGAGGGGATCATTTCTTGCCTCCTCTGTTGTTACCAAACCACCATCAGCTCTTACTTGTTATTCTAAAGTCTTCTAAATGGTCTCTCTTGCTTCCTTAGTCTTTTCTCAACATAGCAGCAAGAGCGGTTATAAAATGTTGGTCGTGCCACATTACACCTCTGCTCGAACCCTCCTTTGGCTTCCCGTCTCATTCAGACTAGAAACCAATGTCCTCCTCTTGGTTTAGATGACTCTCTTTGCGTCTCCTGTTACCTCTCTGAAATCGGCTCCTTTTACCTCCCTTTTCACTCACTCAGCTTCAGCCACACTGACCTCCTTATTCTTCAAATAGGCCAGGATGCTCTTCACATCTGGAATACTCTTCCTTGCTGTTTGTCCTTGCTGTTTCCATCATCTGGAACATTCATTCCACAGATTTCCACATAGGTTAATCCTTTATTTTCTTTCACTATTTACTTCAATATTACTCTATTATAGGCACTTTCTTGAACTAATGTATGAAAAATTGTAAACCTTAACTCCTCAGTTCCCCTTCCCTGGTTTGTATTTCCCCTTAGCATTTGCACTTTCTAGTATACTATATATTTTATTTAATTTATGCTGCTATTTTCTGTCCCCGCCTGCTATAGTATGAACGCTATAAGGGTAGAGATTTTAGTCTGGTTGGTTCTCTGCTTCTCCCAGGGTCTAGAGCAGGGTTCTAGCCTCACACGTAGGATACTAATGATGAGCTCACTTAAGAAGTCTACCTTTTCTCTAGAAAATTAGTCAAAATATATCACAAACTTTAAATATGCATGTATTTTGGTACAGTAAATCTCCTTAATAAAATCTATCCTAGGGAAATAATTAATAGTATCTGCAAAAGTTTGCAACGTGGATAGCCATCACAGTCTTTTTTATAATAGTGAAAAATTTTTAAAATCAAAACTCTCAAATTTCCAAATATAGAACCTTAGTTAAACGAAAGGCAGTATATTCATACAATAGAATATTATGCAATCATTAAATTCTTATTTAGATGAATACTTATTTGCCGGGGTCCAGCCCCAGCATGAACAGGGTCTCCTGAGGGATGGATGGCGTTGGCGAAGGAGGAGGCAGTGAGACAAGGAGCTTGGTGTCCAAGTCCAAGTCTAACTTTATTTTGTGTATGTATGATTTATATAGGGCTCAGGATATGCAAGGATGATTTCATGAAACAGTCCCAGTACATATTTTTGGCTCGCATAAGTGGGTTTTTGCAAGGTGAACAATAGTCAATTGTATCTGGATTGTGTGTAGCCCTGGGAGAAGTCAACCTTCTGCAATCCTTTACTTCGAGGAGGCCATCCCCAGCGGCCTCCTGACTCAATGGGCCACGGCAACCACTGTCCTCCTAGAGAGATCTGTGGGGGCCATGTGTCCCTAACCCGTTTCCTAGGTGACTTGTCAGGTTCCCTTTTTTCTCTTTACCAGGGACGAATCAGAACATTCTTTCCCTAGAAGATGTTGTTCCCTAGAACTTTCCCTAAAATATTGCATTGTATCATTCTCATTCCCAGGGCCGGGCTGACTTCCCCTGAAATAACCCCAGGTGCAGAACAGAGTGAGCAGAAGCAGGAAAGTCAGAAGTACCAGGGAGACTCGTTGCAGGGGCAGCCTGGTAGACTCCCTTGAGGGTCGTCGTGCGTCCCCTCATCTCTCTCCTGGACCGTGTCACAAGGCAGAGGCTTAATTTATAGGCTGACGACTCCTGGCACTTATTGACATGGGAACTATTAACAATATACTGATAAGTGGAAAAAAGAGTCTCTAAAAGAAAATCTGCTGAATGATGTCATTTTTGAAGAAAAGATGTATATCCTTGTATATTAGTCTGAGAGGATGGATAGTTGTTAACAAAGTGGCTTCTAGAATGAAGTGGATTTGCCTTTCTTATTCATCTGATTTGTACATTTAAACTCGCTTTTAAAATAATGATCACAGAGCACTTTTATACTGGGAAAAATCAAAATTATATTTCTACTGATCTTCAAAATGCTTTTACTATTAAACGTGGAAAGGATTTTTAAGTGTGAATTGTATGTAAGTATTCCCCTTTATGGCATCTTATACGTTTATGACGGATGTCCTGCATTAGTAAGTAGAGACTAATTCTCAAAATTTGTTAACAGGATAGTCTTTTTGGGGTATTTCAGTCTTTAGAACCCTAACACGTGGAAGCTGTCTGGCCACAGGTATTACTGTATTGAAAAATGTATTTAACGTAACTGCTGACAAGCTAATTAAACCTTGGATTAATTGGTATTAATGCAATATCTTTGCTCAGAGATTTGAATTAATGCTAACCCACCTTCCCCCTCTGTCTCTAGTCAGTACACTTTGGGCAGCAATGCGCAGTCTAGTTCCGTCGAACAGAAGAAGGGGAAATTCCCAATCTGGCCAGAATGGAGTGAAGCTGACATAAACGCAGAGAAGTGGGACGCGGGCAAAGGTGGAAAAGAAAAGGACAAAATGGGGAAAAGCCCCATATTTGTAAGTCGACCTGAATGTGACTGGATTTCATTTTGGTTCTTAGTAATGGTTCTTTGGTTCTTATAATGGAATAAGATTTGTTACATGTGAACGCACTAATTCCTCTCCACAATCTCCATCCAAGACAGAAATTTCATCTTTCTGGCCTCGCACATCATCCCGTGTCTTTCCAAGCCTTAGCCCTGAGATTTGGTGAATCACATTTGAGTAAACGGGAGGCGAGAGATGACGAAAGAGTCATAACTAAATAAATGGCGCATTGATAGGACAGGTTAGCTAGTGGTTTGGGGCAGAGTTGGGAACCAAGCATTTAGAGACGGTGGTGATTATAGGAAAGATGATTTTTTAAAAGAGATGTTACTGTGAGATAAATATTGAATCCCTCCTAATTCCCCTCCCAAGACGCTTAGGTAAAGATCTCAGTTACCCTTCATTTACCTGCAGCCACTTAAACATGATGTGGCCTTGAGATTGAAGCTGAGAATGGGGTACCTACATTTTCCAGTTATATTATTTTAGGTTCTTTTGCCTATTTAAAAATAGTTACTCTATTTCTAAAAAGTTCTTTGTTGAGGATATGAGTCTGGGTTGCATTTAAAATATGACCTACTTACTGGTGCAGCAATTCATTAAACAAAAATATTTATAGAACACAATACAATTTTATTTTTATTCATTTATTTACTTATTTTTTTTTTTTTTGAATATTAGCCCTGAGCTAACATCCACTGCCAATTCTCCTCTTTTTACTGAGGAAAACTGGCCCTGAGCTCACATCCGTGCACGTCTTCCTCCACTTTATATGTGGGACACTTGCCACAGCATGGCTTGACAAGCTGTGAATAGGTTCGCACCCGGGATCCAAACTGGCGAACCCTGGGCCGCTGAAGCAGAAGGTGCGAACTTTGCTGTGCCAGTGGGCTGGCCCCCAGAGCACAATACAATTTTAAAACACAAACAAAATTTCCAGGATTGTTAGGTTGCTCTCTTGTGTCTTTAATTGAAAAAGCACTCTGAAATGGTACTTCTTAAATTTGTACTTGTTCACAAAATACGGAATCACAAGCTGCATGATCCATGCCAGTAATTAGTTTATAAGAGATATTCGATAAATTTAACTAATTGCTTCTCTGTTAGTACTTGAACAATTTCAGATGAGCAGTGTGCGAGGGAAGGCATTCTCTGTACCGTGCCTAGAGTTATTGTGGAACTTTTTTATGCAAAAGGATTTCGAGCTCTCTGGGTTCAAGAGAAAATGGTCATATTCTACATATTTTAACAGCAATTCAAAACTTATGGGGATTGTGTGTGAATTTACGTTAGGAAGACAGATTGTGCAAACCCTCTATTGAGCAGTTGGCCTCTGGAAAGGGTGTAGAGATGAGTCACTCCAAAGTGTGAAGAAACAACAGAGAAGAGCAGAAGTGCCTGAAAACTTTGAAATAGGAAATAGGGTATACAACATAACGTTTTAGGAGCCCTAGAGTGCAAACGTGCCTTTATTGGATGACTATGAAAACTTCTTGCAGCGGGACGGCTCCGTGGCACAGTGGTTAAGTTTGCACATTCTGCTTCGGCAGCCCGGTGTTTGCTGGTTTGGATCCCGGGTGCAGATGTGGCACCGCTTGGCAAGCTATGCTGCAGCAGGCGTCCCACATATAAAGTAGAGGAAGATGGGCACAGATGTGAGCTCAGGGCCAGCCTTCCTCAGCAAAAAGAGAAGGATTGGCAGCAGATGTTAGCTCAGGGCTAATCTTCCTTAAAAGAATAAAAATAAAGAAACACTTCTTGCAGATCTCCAGAAAGGTGGGTATCAAATCCTGGGACTTATCAGTGTTTGTTGATTTGCAAACTCAGGAATTCCTGGGGTGAAATTCAAAACTGGCCCCCATAGATAGAGGGCAACGTAAGACAGAAGCAAGAGGCAGACCACTCCAGATTGGTAGGTGGCAGGTTTAATAAGCAAGGGAATTTCTGCATGAGGCTTGTCTTGGGCGGCTGCAAGACGAAATCTCTGCGCCTCCCCATGAGAATCTTACGAGTTTACGTAGAGGCCTTAATGGGGTTCAGTCACACACACAGTCCAGATGGTCTCAATAAGACATTACTCTCTCAAGGTTGCATACTTGAAGTGGCTCCTAGTGCAAGAACAGTGGGCAGAACGTACATTCCAAGGACAGGGAGGGGTGAGAAGCCTCTGATTGCCTGTGTCCAGTTCGAGGGTCAACTGGTGGTCATGTCCTCTCAATGACCTCCTCTAACAGTGTTATGAAAACAAGGGGAAGTCTGTTGGAAGAACATTTACAGTAGGAAAACCATTGAGACAGGAGCAGAAACAAATGTGCTGGTCACCTGATGCCCATTTCATTTGGGGGCAACATATAGGAATATTGCTGGCTAAACATCAGACCCCAAAATAGATACTGCAGCCCTTGGACTAAGGAACTGTATCAAACTTCATGATTAAGAAAGCAACAGCCCCACTCCTGAGGTGAATAGGAGCTGTTCCAAGAGAGTGTGACGCTGCAGAACCTTAGCCAACGCCCCATTCTGCCATCACAGCTTTCACGGGGCAGGAGAGCACAAGCTCAAACCCTGGTTATTACAACAGTGCAAAGTGATACCGTCTGGGATGGAATCTTGCTCCCCTCCCCCAGTTCTGTTCCACAACGTCAGCATTCTTGGCTCGGGAAGCCACAGGCCCTCTGCTCCAAGCCTTGTGATTACATTTCTGTGATATGGTGGCACAGGAGCTCTTAGCCGTGATTTGCAACATCCATATTTTACCAGGATTAGTTGCCTTAAGCATCGAACTACGCCAGGTTTCCTTGGAATTAGAGAAGGCTGCTTCTTTAAATGCGAGGCCAGTGATCAGGAAATCAGCCTCAGATGAGCTAACCCTTCCCCCTAAGTCCAGAGGCAGGTCTCACTTCTTCAGTTAAGTGGCGACAATGAAAGTATGTGATGGGTGAACAAACTGAGAGTATATGATGAAGTACTGTTAGGTGGATATGAGAAATGTACCTAAAGCAAAATGACATGGAAAGATTACCATTAACTTAATGTGAGGGTCTCAAATCCTGGAGAAAAGGGAATTACACCAGGATGAACCCCACATCCACCTTGTTTATTTATTTTTTCTCAGGGACATTTATTAACTCAAGGCGTGGAAATTAGAGGGCAAGAAGAAAGTAGTGGCCTGGGGCTTGTGTCAGTTTCTCTGGGCTGAGGGAGAGAGGATGTTGTCTGGTGCTGCCAAAGTAGTCAGAGCTTGAACCAAAATACACAGAAGTGATCTGAAAATTCTGTGTATAATTTTATTTCAAGACCCCCAACTCCTAAGCTGTGTGTATAAAGCTTTTGCTGCCAGCAAATGAGTAAAAAGCGGCAGCGTGGAGGCTAAATAACTGAGAAAAGATGTCATGATGCTATGGTGAGAGAGTGGAATTCAGGGTACACTAAGGTGAAGGGATCCTGATAAACACTGCAGCCTCTCAGTTAGTTCCTCAACATGGCTATAGCATTCTGCATTGAGTAAGGGCAAACCAAAATTATACCAGCCCTGTCAAAGCCTGAGACCCAGTGTTGACTGGGTCGAGTTCGTCTTGTGCTCTGCCTGCAGCAAGGGAGTGAAGTGCTCCTGTTTGGTGGGGGGGACGTCATTATTTAGAGCCTTATAAATTTATGTATCCAGTGTAGATCATACAATCAAAATTTAACAGACATGAAGAGAAGCTGAACCACGCAACTGAAAGCCAAGGGGAAGAATCAGATAGCAGAAACAGATCCACAGGTGACTCTGATTTTGGTATGGTCAGATAGGGGACTTTAAAATAACTAAGTTAATATTTGCAAGGAAAACAATGTGAGGGAACCCCAGAAGTCTAGTACAGCTCCTGGAGAGCTCAGTCTATTTTTCAAGAACCATTCTTTGGGCATTTTGACTAGATGTTGGGGTTGCCTTTGTCTTCACTCAAATTATTCCAGTATCTTAAATGTGACAAAAAGACAGATGCTCCAGATACTCATAGACACTGACTATTTTTAAAGCTGTGACTGCCCTCAAATATACCCATTTCTCAGGCCATGCTAGCATTAGCATAAAAATACGATTACCGTGAAAATCACAAAGCAGTATTTATTTGCCCCTGTCCCCATTATATCCGGTGAAATTTAGTTACCCTTTTTTTCCATACAGATAGTTTATGTTCTTTGAGCATTTTTGGTATTCCTAGGACTTTTCCTGTTATTTCTTGTAAGAATCCACCACTGCCCCACGTGTGCATGCACGGCATACACACACACACACACACACACACCCCCTTATGAGCTATGAGAACTTCTACATAGTAGCTACCTGAGGTCTCTCAAACTTCCTAGATTGCTGGCATTTGAGAGTAGACATTTGAGCATAATTCTTTCTCCAGATCTCAATAACTGACCCACACTAGGGGCTCAAAAATTAATGAACTAATTGCATTCTTGGACATTTATCTCAGAGAAATGGAAACAGGTTGACACAAAAACCTGTCATCTGTACACAGATGTTCATTTCAGCTTTATTAGTAATAGACTCAAACTGAAAGCAGCCCAGGTGTCCTTCAATAGACAAATGGTAAACAAACAAGTATGCATATCATGAAACATTACTCAGCAATAAACAAGAGCAAACTATTGGAGCATGCAACAACCTGAATGAATTGAATCTCCAGGGAATTAGGCAGAGAGGGGAAAAAAGCCAATCCAAAAGGTTACATACTATATGATTCTATCTATACAATGGCATGTGAATCTATAATTATCTCAAAAGAACAGGTTTAATTGAAACAATCAATAAAAGAAAGTCAGAACAGAGGTAAAAATTTCATTTACGTATAATCCTTTTTGTGATTCTAACAGCTGAAAATTAAGTAAATACTTTTGAATCTTCTGTATTCAGGTAAAAAACCCCAATATTTTCAGTGGAAAATATGGCCATATCTGGCCCATCCAAAATTGTTTTCCCACCATACCTAATTCATGTAATAACTTCAGTATTCTCCAAGAACTCCATGAATTAACTCTGAAAACAAACATGCAAATTGCTCTATAAATGCTTATTTGTTGATCAATTCTATGCACTTATTAATTTTTATTAGGATTCAGTTATTTTTATTTTAATAAAACCATATGGATAAAAAATTCAATTTTTTTTATATAGCATTTTTTTGAAGATCCTGAAGGAAAGATTGAATTACCACCATCACTGAAAATTTATTCCTGGAAACGTCCACAGGATTTTTTAATTAATCGGGTAAGAAATAGTTTTACTATTAAACAAAATGCATATTAGCTATGGGATATAATATCCTAGTTATTAAATCTTTCATTATTAAAACAATTTAGGGTAATTTTTTTCCCTGTGGTATTTGGTAAGAAAAAGTATTGCTTTTTGGCATTTAGTGTAGAAATAAATGTATGTCAGTACAGTTGAATATTTCTTGTACTGGTTTTCAACAGAGTATTTTGCGTAGAGCCTCCAGTTTTCTTCTTCTCTCTGTGATGTCACATTACAGCCTAAAATGTTTTGAAAAGTTATTCCTTGATTGCTGACACTGTCTCTTTTCTGCTTCTTAGCAGGAACTTATGTGGCATGAAGATTTGTTTGTGTGGTGTATATTAGCAGTAATTTTTCCAGCCCAGGAGACTTGCACTTGGATCTCTCTATTCCAGGAATTCTTGAAGCATTTTCCAAGGGCCGCTTTCATTTCTGGACCCCCATGCACAGACACTTGAATCATGTTGACTGGGACACTGCCCAAGAAACTTTCATTTTAGATAGCACTTAGCGTACATTACAACTTTAGACCCACTGGTCTATCTTTCTAATAGCTATGTTAGTTTGAATATATTTGGTGTTTCCAAGGATTTCATTATCACTAACGCTTTTTTTCCCTTTTTGAATCTCCTGTTATTTTCATTTAATGCATAGAAAACCAGTAAGCTAAATTAGTTACTCAGTGCTCGTCAAATGGTTGTAATGAAGCTGATTCTTCCATACGTTATGGAATTCATTGAATGTCTGTCATCACACAAGGTGATTTTTGCTCCTAAAAGCTTTAGCCTTTATCAGCACTGCTACTAATGCAGGAAAACACAATTTATTCACCATATTTTCCAATTACTGTTACTAGTTGGGAAAGTCAGATAATCCTAAATTCAAAAATATTTACTAAAATGAGAAAATAAGCAGATACATCTGGGGCCAGCCCAGTGGCGCAGCGGTTAAGTTCGCACGTTCCACTTCTCGGTGGCCCAGACTTCACGAGTTCGGATCCTGGGTGAGGACATGGCACCACTTGGCACGCCATGCTGTGGTAGGCGTCCCACATATAAACCTAGAGGAAGATGGGCACGATGTTAGCTCAGGGCCAGGCTTCCTCAGCAAAAAGAGGAGGATTGACAGTAGTTAGCTCAGGGCTAATCTTCCTCAAAACAAAAACAAAAAGAAGAAGATACATCTCTGTCCATCAGAGAATTTATTGAGTGCCTACTTGTAAGACATTTTAAATAAAAGAAATCAAGTATATATGACCCAAGTTTTTAAATTACTTATAATGGTAGGTAACATTGACATGAAGAATATAAATTCTGTGATGTTAGTATAATGCCCTTAATATTAATGTAGCCAGCCCTGGTGCTCTAGTGGTTAAGATTCGGCCGTGTCACTGCCATGGCCTGGGTTGCTTTCCCATCAGGAGCCCACACTACCTGTCTGTTGCTTTTCATACTGTGGTGTCTGCATGTTGCTGTGATGCTGAAAGCTGTGCCAGCGGTATTACAAATCCCAGCAGGGTCACCCATGGTGGACAGGTTTCAGTGAAGCTTCTAGACTAAGACAGACTAAGAAGAAGGACCTGGCCACCCACTTCCAAAAGTGGCCATGAAAACTCTATGAATAGCAGTGGAGCATTGTCTGAGAGAGCATTGGAAGGGAAGAGGATGACGCAAAAAGACTGTGCAGGGTTCCACAAGGATGCTAGGATTCGGAATTGACTCAAGGCAACTAACGAAAAATATTAATGTGTTATTAATAATTTTCAGGCGCTGCTCAATATAAGTGCAGAGTTTGTGTTCCATGCACGTAAAGGATATAAATTCCACGAAGTGGGAGTGTTGTAAATTTGATAAGTAGAAAAGTTTTATAAATCATTTCTCTTTGTTTTTTTAGCATACCTTAATTCTGAGAGATACACTTGTGCTAAAAAATAAATTCATTCATTGTTGTTGATGATCCTTCCACTTACATTTGTCGTAAGGCTGCCATCCATCTACCTCCACTCTCCCTCTGCACTGGCTCCTTCTCTTGATCCATCATTCTGGAATATGGACCAGAATTGCCAGAACTGAAAGTCTAGCTAAGTAGAAAAGTCATAGAATAGTGGTTTTCAAGTTTTAATGTTTAGGTCCACAGTGATAAAAACATTTTATATTGAGACTCATTAAATATGGACATATATAAAGTCTAGACAAAAGTTTTGAAAAAAAAAAATGACCTTTCTATGTGAGATTTACTCTGTTCTATTATATTCCATATACATAGTCCTGACCCACTAAAATGATTTCATGAATCATTACATAATTGCAAACCACAATTAAAAAGCACAATCCAGCCTAGAAGCATGCCCTAGACCGCTCCCAGCAAAAGATGACATCAAAGGACTTGATTTAAGTCTGAGAGAAGCTAAGTTATTAAAAGACTTAAAAGCATGGATATAAGACATCAGAGTCAACGTGGGCCGGCCAACCAAGTAGTTAACAAGCCCTGAGCACAGAATGAGCGTTCAGATCTGCTTATTTCTGAGAATCAGCTATTGGTGGCCCAGGTGCTTGAGAGTTAATTATGTTGAGCAGATGTAAAATGTCTGAAGATTCGTCTTGCCCCAGGTGTAGACACAGGGGACAGAGATGCTAAAATACCCTTGTAGAGACCTCTGCCTTAATATTTGCTGTTTTTTACAAACTGTCAGTTCCTCCTCTTCATTTATCAGCATGTGCCTATTAACTTCAAACTTTAGGTATCCAATACCTATTTTATCTATAATTAATTATAACTCGTTGATCATTTGTTAACAATTATAATTAATATATAATTAATAAATTTTAACGCACATTGGTACTTGCTGAAAGGTATGAGCATTTTAGAAGTGTTGCATCCTAATCAGTCAAACCAGAATATATAGATAAAACTTACTATGTTTATAAATTATGAACATAAGAGTCAATTCAGGCCTTCCAGGTAGCTTTAGGTAAATTTTTCTCAGACGTAAAAATTGTATTGAGTTTTCAAGGTGTTAGTTGTACAGATGATTGAGACTAATACATGGCATTAGTTTCTATAAAAAATCTATTTCACTAATCAAAACCATTTTTATGTTATGCTTAAATATATAAGCTTGATGTGAATTGTAACTATTTTTTTCAAACTATTATAAGTCATATTTTCCCCTCTTATGTTTATTCCTCACTGGTCTAAATATTTAAAGCAACTTCAGATATATACCAATTAAATGATGACCATCAAATTAATTTTTTAAAAATTGACAGGACTTAAAGTTGGGCAAAATTTTAAAAGCTGTCACAGCTAATATTTTTCATCCAAGATGAAGATATTTTTCCAGCTACCAGATGTTAACTAAGCTTCAGGTTTAACTTGAGTGGTTCATTTAAATTTCAAATCACTTTGAAATGTGTGTGTATGCATGCTAAGTTTATCTGCGTGTATTATATCTTAAAGTGTTTTATTTGTATATTAAAATGCTACATTTTATAGGCATTAAATTATTAAATTAATGTCCCCTACACCTCCCACAGGATTGCCTTATGGAATAACGTGCTTATTTTTTTGTTTGTTTAATTCCATTTTTATTTTATTTATTTATTTATTTATTTATTTTTATTTTTTCTAATTCCTCTGGTTTCGAGAAATGAAATGAGGTTTGGCCTATTTACAGCACATGAAGCTTGATTACATTAAGCTACATTTCCTTTGCTTTTCCTAAGGAGTAATATCTATTTTGATTTTTTAAATTTTATTTCAGGTTCCCGTAGTTGTGAAAAATGAAATCCTGTTTGACTTGTTTTCAGCAAATGAGCATTTACTCTGCAGTGAGGTATGTAAAGAAGAAGGAACCAAAGCTCGGTGCAGGATGCCCTGCAGCCCTGCCTGGACGATTCCCTCTCAGGTTCAGTCCCCCCTTGCTGTCCTTTAAGTTTCGGTATAACGGAGCATTTTACATGCCAGACATTCAAAGGGGGGAGAGAAGTCCCTTTAATTGAATTTAGCTTGCAAATCGTGCGAAATGTTAGTGCTGCCCTTATTTTCCAGTCCAGGTAACTGGGTTCTCACAGTCTGGGCATTGCTCCTCCAGACCCATGTGCCTGGCAATTGACATGAAGTTGCCGCCCGTCTTGCCCTACATGGTGGCCAAGAGCTACAGGTTGGGATGTTGTTCGGTTTGCTAATGTGGGGAAAATCCTGGGGTGTAGTTGGATTGCAACATCTCATCTAAACAAGCCAGATTTCAGCACAGCAGCCCTGCTTTGCGGGGGCACAACTTTCCTCACCTCTCTGCCTGGGTTTTATCCATCGGCACCAGACCTGTTCCACTCCCCTGAGGTAGTTACAGTAGAAACAGGGGCCTGTTGCGTATTTTCTCCTGAGACCCTGTCAGAGGAATGGGGCATAGTCATTACTGATCAAAACGCTTTGTCTTTCTTATCTTTAATATCTTGACCAATATTAAAATCAAAATATTTATTTCTTCAGCCAGCTTCTACTGATTAGCATAAAATTATCTCCAAAGTGTTTCATATGATATACTTTTAGTCTAAAATATGCTTATTTTATAAATGCTAAACATACACAGACATTAGCTTTCCATTTTTCACGGGAAGAAGAGTAGAAAATATTCTATAGTAAAATTTCCAGATATACAGGAGGATATCTGATTTGCCGTTTTCAATTTAACCAAACTTTAAGAAATTTCCTAGATAATGCAACTTGAGAAAAACATAAATCTTATGAGGTCAGTCTCAAGTATTTAATCTCCTTACAAGCCAGGCAGTAAAACATGAGATGAATATTTGAGAGAATCCGGTACTCCTGAGGCTAATAATGGCTTTACTTAACAGCACTGTGACCTAGAGATTTCTTACACATCATTTCTATTCCTCACAAAAATGCTGAAAAATAGCTGGTATAACCTACATTTAACAGATAAAAAACTGCGACTTAGAGAGGCTCAATGACTTGCCCAAGAGCAGAAGGAGCTGAACGAAGATTGAAATCCTGGTCTTTTTCTACTCAGAGTCTCAGCCCTCCGCAGTGCCTCACCACCTGTTAAAAACACTGCAAGTGGGCCTTTTCCGTGGAGCATTTCTGCACCTACAGATGAACACAGGAAATACGAGACAGAGTATATTTAAGTGTGTGTGGAATTTTAATTTTTTCACGTCTCGTTTCTTGTCTAATTTCCTATAAAATAAAAGAGATCATTTCCTTCTCAAACTTCTCAACATTTGTAGAAGAGCAGCTCGCTCAGTTATAGAGAGTTAATTTCAAAATAAAATCGTCATTGCCCTCAGAAGCACTCAGTGTCCCTCTCACCCTCCCACACGCTCACACAGAGCTCAAACGGAGGTCCGCTCGCCGACAGTGGGCTCTGGGAGGCAGCTCTTAGCTAAGAGTCTGTTTAATATTAGACCTTTTAGCTTGTATTCTGACTGTATGTCCTGAAAACAAAAGCAAGACCTGTGATTTTATTCTATAGGTCAGAAATCAAAGTGTGGAATACATTACATGTAGAAGTTAACATTACTGTTGGAAGTAGATTTTTGACTGGTTTTCCCCCTACAGTGCCGACACCTGAAGAATGACTGGTTAACACTGACGGTTTTTGTCTCTAGCTGATGCGATGGATTATCAGTGAAATCTATGCTGTGTGGAAGATCTTCAACGCTGGCGTGTTGAGCAATTATTTTAAAGGGACTGTAGGGGAGCCCCCCCTTCTCATCTGGAAGCCCTGGGAACACATATATTCTCTGTGCAAGGCTGTAAAGGGCCACATGCCTCTGTTCAATAGTTATGGAAAGTATGTTGTGAAACTTTACTGGATGGTAAGCAAGTTCCTGTGCGTGTGCATTAAAACTCATGCTTTTCATATTGAAATATATATTGTCTTACATGCTGTTAACTAGGCTGATACAAGATGCTGCAGTTTACGCAGGTTATCAGTCATGTGGCTACTGGGGGAAATGTCCTGCACATGTAATTTGGGATTAAAAAGAAACACATTTATTTCTCCTGTGACACCAGTCCCGTGGGCTTTCTAAACTGGTGCTGCCAGGACCGTGGAGGGGCAGCCCTCTGCGGCCTCTGCCCTCTCGGGCAGGTGGGATGGGTGGGCAGGTGGATACACAAGGCTTTCTTCCCAGCTTTCCTCTGTGATGTGGCATCAGGGTCGTGGCAGGAAGGAGTACATGAGCATAGTCCGGTGTTTGCTGCTACTGAGGGCCCTGATCCCATTTGTTTTTTGTCCTAAACTTGAGATTTGTTTTCATGTTAACAAATCTTACTATGACACAGAAAGTTTTTACCAGTGCCTGAAAGGTTGCAAATGGAAAACCAGGAAATACAAATGGAGAATTAAAAATCTCTCAGTTAATATGGCAAAGAAGACTCACGCCACTTTTAGCAATGCTGGATTATACTAAACACCTTTGGGTTTTTAATGATGGAATGCTCTTTCTAAAGACCCAGAGTCACAGGCAGGACCAGCTACATGATTTGCAGAGCACTTTGTTCCAAAATTATTAAGAATTTCAAGACAATGATAGCAGCACTTTAAACCAAGCATGGGGGCCTTCTGAGTGTGGGGTCCCAGGTGACTGCCCAGGTCACATACCTGGGAAGCTGGTCCTGTTCACTGAGAAAGAATGTTCTTGAACATTTGAAGGAGTGGCGAAAGTATGAAAAGTCAATTATTCCATTCTGTATTTCTAAGAGCATGACTTTTTCTTTAACGCACCCAAGCCATCTGTCTTCCAAGGATAGGGAATGTCAAAAGGCCAATGCTCAGGAATTAATAGGATCATTATAGCAGGAAGGTAAAGGTAAAGAAGGTAACCTTAGCCTCTGATATTCGAAATAGAATTTTTGTTCTTTTGATACAGCAAGAAGGTAGACCTTGAAAGTCAAAACCATTGTTCGGAGAGAAAATAACTTCCTCAATTCCTTTATCTTCTTTGTTTACTAATCAGGAGGCAGACCTAGCGGACTAGGCTTGAAAGATTGAAATATGCACAGAAGAGTGAGGGGGAGTATATGGCATTAAGAAAGTGGATAAGAGTTGAGGGATTATAGAAAGACAGTAAACAGGGGAAGAGTGAGGGGATCAGATGCCTGGATATTTTGTCCCCACTTTTTCACATTTGCCTAAACTTGAGGTGGAGATTCAAAATTATTAAGAATTTCCAAACAGCATCAGCAGAACATTAAACCAACGCTGTTAGCTTCTCTCTGTCTCTTTCTCCTCTCCCTGCTTCCTGACACCCTTCCTTCTTTTTAAATTTCCTTCTGGATAGAGGCCAACGTTTATTAAGACTACATTTCATTTTACAAAGAAAATGTGATTTATTTCTCTTTAACTGTACTGGTTCCGCACAACCCCAAACCCATTTGGATTCAGAAATTAAAAAAAAAAAAAATGCATTTAGTCCAGTTTGGAAATCTCAGTCTCATTGGATTCTTTAACCTTCTACTTTAGAGAAGGTAGCACTTGAGGGAAGAGGGCTAGGAGTGTGGCAGTGAGAAAGACTGAACCTCATGTCCAGTGGCTTCTTCTGCTTCCTCATTGATCTCACCTGAGGAACGGCTTGTGGGGGATGCTGCTAGACTGTTGAGCACTGAGATACAACTGGGTCCATGTGAATCATTTTGGTAGGCAGCTTGCTGGCACTCATTGCTCAAGTGCATGCTATTGTCTTGCTCACTGAGGCTGAGAGAAAGTTTTACCAGCCCTCAGCATTTCTAGATCCATTGTTGGGCTACAAGGGCCCTTCAGAGTCGCTTGCACACAAAGGCAAAGGAGCACATCCCTCAAGATAATAGACATGTAACATGTCTTGACAAGTACAGGTGGAGATAAAATGTGGTAATTATGTAAAAGAACCTAGAAAAGCTCCTGACACATAGCATCTCAAGATCATTAATTTCCTTCCTTCTTTAGTTTATTCTTTGATCCCTTCTCTCTTTCCCATTGCCACCTCCTACTATGGAAGCCAAAGAGTTGATTCATTCCTCTTCTTGCCCCTTGGGAGAGCTGAGGGAAAAGCATATGATCAGCTTACCAGGTGCTCACTTGCCCAACAAGGGTTCTTGAGTGAGGATGAGAAGATGGAGAGGACACATGGTGATGGCTGCCCGTGCTCTGACTGCTCCTGCATGTGGCCTTGCTGTGTTTCCTTTGCCCAAACTTGGGTAGTTCCTGCCCATGTTGATGCTCTGTCCTCTAGCATCCCGTCAGATCTGTACATCCCTTCTCTACTTCTTGAATTGCCTACTTATAAAACAGGTTATTTCAGGTTGTGTTCTGGAATTGTAAGCATTCTCTTGTATGTTGCAGATACTCGTGCACGTGGGTGTCGAGGAAGTGCTGTTGTAATTCATGTGTTAGCTTTGCATCTTCTGCCCAACTGAGACTTGTAATTTTGATGTAGTCAATTATATCATTGTTTTTCTTTACAGAATCTAGGACTGTTTTGTCATTTAAAGTAGGATATCACTATCTCAAGAATATAAGAAATACTCTCCCTTAGTTTTATCTAGTATTTTTTAGACTTTTTTTTTTTTATTGTTTGGGTCTTTAATTTGTTTTACCTACTGTGAGAAATAAAGACTTGGCTTATTTTTATTTTTGATTTTTTTAAAGATTGGCACCTGAACTCACATCTGTTGCCAATCTTCTTTTTTCTTTTCTTTCCTCTTCTCCCCAAAGCCCCCAGCACATAGCTGTATATAGTTGTATATTCTAGTTGTAGGTTCTTCTGGTTGTGTGACCTGGTTTACTTTTTATTCCAAAATCTCAGCCAGTTGACCAGCATTATATATTGAATGTTTTACCTTTCACCCACTGATTTTAAAAACCACTTTTATCAGACACTAAATTCCAATGTGGACTTGTGCTTGTTTCTCACTCTATTTTCTTTTACTCTTTTCCTTGTCCTATTCAAATACCACATTGCTTTAATTGTTATGAATTACAGTTTGTTTTGACTTTCTAGGACAAAATCCACTTAATACTCTTTTGTTTCATCATTTTCTTGGCATATGTGATTTTGAATACACATTTTTGCTGCCATTTATCTTTAAACACATATTTATAATAATTTATCCTTTAATCTGTGTATAAAAGGATTTAGTCCTCCTCATTGTTTTTTTTTCTACTACAGCTTCCCTTTCTTGACTATTTTATTTTGATTCATCTTTCAGTCAGGTGGAGTATGCAGTCTAGAATTTTATTCACTTAGAATATATTTGTGGTATATTTTGGGAAACTGAATATTACAATCTTTCTATTTTCCTTTCTACATGATTGTTAGGTGAATGATAATTTGGTTACATATGGAATACCTGGGTAATTAACTTTTTGTTTTAGAACACACTAGCCAATGCCTGAGTACCTTGTGGTTTTAGTATTAAAGACACACATTCTGAGGCCTTTACTCTCCACCCTCCTGAGACCCCAGGCACCCCCTTTCTCCTGCCCGCCTTCATTTTTCTCCACAGCACCAAAGATGGAGCATCCAGAGCGCCAGCCACTTAGTGTATTCATGAGTATATGTAAAGATATGTAAGAAGCTGTTACTCTCTAGATGCTTTATTTTTTCAGGGCTTTTGCTTAAATATGTATTTCTTATATTCATATATTGGCCCAATCTGCAGTTCTTTTCATAAGGTGAATACACAAGCCAGATCACAATGCTCTTCTGCTGGTCCTCCTATGCTTTGGTCCTTCCTTTAAAACTGGAATTGCAGTGCTCCAAAGGACACAGAAGGATAATGACAACAGTGATAATAAATAGATGGATGCAATTCTTAAAGGGCAGAAAACAAACACTGTGCCGTCTCAGGGCTGTAGCCATGTGACAAGTGGCTGCCTGGTTTTCTGTTTGGTAGAAATCTGTTCCCTCTGGGCTAGGGGTCAAAATTTCTACCTCTTTCTACCTAATTCCCAGGTGGTAGGGCTGAGGCAACACCTGTGTGTGTATGAGGGTTAGTATAGAATTAGAGTAAATTCTTTCTGACAAGATAAATTACGTTATTTTTTTCTTGTCCGTTTCCAGACATACGCAGTTTAATTAGTTCTTTTCTCTTCCAAGTCTGGATCAGTATTTACATGAGTATCCTTTGCTTTTCTCTGCAAACATTTAAGGAACATGTTCGTAAAAATATGCTTTGTTACCTTCTACTGCTTGACTCAGTGTAACTTACCAGAGACACATCTCCTGCCCTGTCTTTATTTTCCTTGCTCTGTGGCATCTCGTACCTTCAGTCTCCTCCCCACTGTTTTTCTTCTTCAATTTCTGGATGTTTTCTTAGTTTTTTCTTGTTGATTCTCCTCTCTGCCTTATTGCAGTCCTCCCTGAACATTGCAGGGAGTTGGTTCCAGGACCTCCGGGAGATACCAGAATCCGAGATGCTCAAGTCCCTCATAGAAAATGGCATGATATTTGCATGAAACCTATGTGGGGGACTGGAATTGGCCACCCCAAGATGTGCCTCTTTGGCATGAGGATTATTTTGGTCTGGTTACTTTTAAAAACTGCGGACAGGAGAGAAACTCTGAAAAGCAGAAGTTACCCTTTGTAAGAGACATTTGCATTTGTAAAGGAAATCTCCATCTGTAAAGGTGTCTTCCTTTCTGCACCAGGAAGAAGGTGTATGACCTTATCTCTGGAAACTCTTATCAGTGCAGAACACAAGGACTTACATCTGCATAATAATCTTACTTTTGTTTATTGTGCATTTCTGGTAATCTCCCATAACTGACTCCCCCACCCCCAACATCCTCCTTTGTCTTTAGCTGGGGATGGTATTTAAGGTGAGAGCTTCTGCCATTTTGGCAAGTTACTCAGTTTTTCTGGGTCTCTCCCATGTATACATGTTATAAAGCTTTGTTTGATTTTCTCCTATTATTTTGTCTCATGTGAATTAATTCATTGTTTAGCCAGGAGGACCCAGAGAGGGTAGAGGAAATGCCTTCCTCCCCTTCACCTACATACATCCTCCTGTATACTTTGAAATCGTCTCTAGATTACTTATAATACCTAAGGCAATGTACTTGCTGTGTCAGTAGTTGTTATACTGTACTGTTTAGGGGAAAATGACAAGAAAAAAAACTCTATACGTGTTCAGTAGAGACACAAGCAACCATTGTAAGCCTTTTGATCTACTGTTAGTTGAATCCAGGATGCAGAACCCGTGGAAATGAAAGGTCAACTGTACATATATTCTTCTCCCTCTTTCTTGTTGTCCTTTGAAGTATTTACCTTAATCACTTCTTTGAAGTAAACCAAGCTCTCAGCCTCTCTGCATGATGTTTAAAGTTCAGATCTTCACACCAGCATATCATTTTCCCCGTAAAAGTACTCCTACTATTTCCAGTTTGGATTCTAAGTAAATAGCCTCAAGATTCTTTGACATCAGCCAGGTAAAAATTCACTGAGCAGCATAAAGGACATTGTTATAAAACAGAGACGTTTTCTCTTCCTGCACCTGGCAGTATTAATGCTGCTCCTGGGCCACATACAGTCTTGCCAGGCAGGTGCTTTCCAAGTTCAGCATTCCTTTGGCTCCCCTGAAAGAAGCAATTTAGTTCTCTCTCTCCACTTGAAGTCTGTATTAATCTTGGCAGCCTTTCTTTGAGTGTCCCAATGCTGTCATTTGTCTCTGAATAACCAGAGAAAACACACACGTTGGGACCAACAATTGTTGTTATCAATCTATTGGTATGAAAAATGTGTTAGCTTTTGTTTTTGTTCTGTTTTTTGGTGAGGAAGATTGGCCCTGAGCCAACATCTCTGCCAATCTTCCTCTATTTTGTATGTAGGATATCTCTGAAAGCATAACTTGATGAGTGGCATATAGGTCTGAACCCAGAATCTGAATTTGTGAACTCTGAGCCGCTGAAGTGGAGCTCGCAAACTTAACCACTATGCCACCCAGCTGACCCCAGCATTTGTTTTTGATTGACCTTTATACTTTTTAAGCACAATATTATTATAGAATTCAGTTTCTTAAACTATGGAGTGCAGAAAACCACCAGCATCAACATCTCCTATGGTGCTTCCCATGCCCCAGCACAGACCCCTAGTCAGAGTCTCTGGGCAGAGACCGCATCGACGTTTCAAACAAACTCTCTCCCACCCAGTGACATTTTTGATCTTTGAACTCGAGGAACACTGTTTGCAAGATATATACCCTGACAAATTATTTTTCTATCATTCAATTATTTTTTTCCAAAATGGAACTATTTTTATTCTTATTTCATTATTATTAACATTATATATGCTCTTAATAAACCAAATTCAAACACTATTAAAATTTTCAAAGTGGAATATGAAAGTTCCCCATGATTCCACCTATACAGACAACATAGTGACTGATTTCTGTATATCCTCCTAAACTTTGTTCTTATATGTAAACCTACTGTATAGAATTTATAGCAACAGTAGGATCATACGGTACCCATTGTTCTGTATTTTTTCCCTAACTGTGGACATTTCTTATGCTAATAGATATTGATGTACCTTCTACTCCATTGTTCGAGTGTAACAATAACTATACATATTTTGCTAATTTCATATCAACAGACATATAGGTTATGACCAGTGTTTTACCAGTAGAAACAGTGGGGTAAAATAGCTTCTTTGTATATAAAGTTTTGTCCATTTGCCTGACTGTATTTTCCTAGGATTTCTACATGTGCAATTTTTCTGTCAAAACATATGCACTTTCTTAATTTTGATAAGTATATTCAAATTGCTCTTGTATTTTGATTTGTGTGCAATTATATTTGATATAATTGGGACTTGTCTGCTATTTTATTATTTGTCTACCCTTTTACTTCTGTTACTTTTCATATCTGTCTCTTCTTCCATCCTTTTATGTGTTTCTTGAATGTTCTTTAGGATTCCATTTTGTTTATCTCTAGTGTTTTTGAGTATATCTCTTTATATGATTTTTTGCTAGTGGTTGCTCTAGGGATGAAATTATACATACATAGCTTATCATAGTCCACTAATATCAATATTTTACCACTTAAATTGGAATATAATTTAACCACTATTTAGGTCCCTTTATATCCCTCCTTTATAGTATAGTCGTATTAAATATTTTCTCTATACATATTAAGACCCTCATCAAAAAGTCAAATTTTAAAAAATTTTAAAGTTTTTAAATTAAATTAAAAAATTTTTAAATATCAAATATAATTTTGAAAGCTCAATAGGAGAAGAATGTGCTGTCATTTACCCATAAGCTTACTCTTTCCTTTGCTCTTTCTTCATTCCTAATGTTCCATTTTCTTTCTTTTTTTTCTTTTGTTTTACCTCTGAATAATTCCCTTTCGCCATTCTTTTTGAACTGATCTCCTGGTGACACATTATCTTATCTTTCCTTTATCTGAAAATGTTTTTATTTCGCCCTTATTCTTAGAGGATATTTTCTCTCAGTACAGAATTCTGGGTTGACAGTCCTTTTCTTTCAGCATTTGAAAAACAGTGTGCTTCTTCCTTCTGGCCTGTGTGGTTTTTGAAGAGCAGCCTGCTGTTCTCCTACAGGTAACATGTCTTTTCTCATGGGCTGCTTTCAGGGTTTTTTCCTTTGTCTTGAGTTTTCAGAAGTTTGAATTTGACACGTCTTGGTGTAGATTTCTTTGGAATTATCCTGTTTGGGGTATTCTGAGCTCCTTGAATCTGTAGTGTTATGTTTTATGACAAATTTGGGAAGTTTTCAGCCATTATTTCTTCAAACATATTTTCAGCCCCACATTCTTTTTTCCTCTTTTTTTGAGACTCCAAAGATATTAAAGGTTATATCTTTTTGCATTGTCTCACAGGTCCCTGAGGCTCATATCCTTTCTTTAAATCTGTTTTTTCTTTGCTGTTTATAGTTTCTATTGATCTAACTTCACTAATTTCTCTGCCATCTGTATTCAACTATTGATCTAGTGACAAGTTTGTTTGTTTGTTCAATTTTAAGTTCAAAATTTTCATGTTTTCCTCTTTTACATCTTCTGTTTCTTTGCTGAGAATTTCTATTTGTTTCAAGAGTATTCGTAATTGCTTGTTGAAGCATTTCTATGACAAGACTTTACATTTCTTACCTAAAAATTCTAACCTCCCTATCAATTTGGTGCTGTGGTCCATAGATTGTATTTTCTCATTGAAATTGAGATGTTCCTGGGCTTTGATATGATGGATAATATTGGACAGTTTCCTGGATATTGTTAGTGTGATGTTTTATGACTCTGGTTCCTAATTAAAATTTCCATTTTAGCAGGTAGTCAACCTGTTTAGATTGAGAATGTGCATCCTGGCTCACTTTTGTGGACTTTGTTTCAAAGGTGGTTTAGTTTATAAAGCCTGTGCAGTCCTATGCTGTCTGCCACTCTTGTTCATTACCCAGATGATAAGACTCCACCCGATAATCTCCTTAGCACAACTTGAGGAGGGGAAAGTGTGCCACTTCATTCCTCCAAGAGGCTCTCCCAGGGCAGGGCACCTCCTCTTTACTGCAGTGGGAGGATGGAAGTCATGGTTCTGTCCATTGACTCCACTGGGGAAAGAAACCGTCTAAAGGATCTTAGTAATTTATATTTATATTAACAAAGGAGGCATCTTCCTTCATAAACATTCTATATTTAAACATTTTGATGGTCTTTTAAAATTATATGGTGCTAACACAGTAAACTCAGTGAAAAATGTCCAATATACATAATTTATATGCTATAACAAAAAAATACTAAATGCAAAAACAATTCAATGTTCTATAATGAGGTCTCAGATAAATTATTTATACATATATACATGTAATATTTTATTTTTTAAGGATGCAACCAACCAATGTGTTAATATCAATGAATCAAAAAACTTTCCAAGAAAATTGTTATAATTCCAGTCAAATGATGGTTTAGATTTTTAATACTGAGCATTCATTCCTGTGCATTTTTTTTGGTAATAGCTTTATTGAGCTACAATTCACATCCCATATAGTTCACGTATTTAAAGTGTGAAGTTCAATTGTGCTTAGTAATCAATGCATTCTTCATTGAAATATGTTATCATTGATCCTCTGGAAGCAGGAGATATTTGTTGAACTGGTCTAACAAGTTCTGATGGCTGCTTAAAACTTTTCCTTCATAAAAATCCAGCTGTCCCCTTTAAAGATTTTTTTGAAAATCAAAATGTAGGAAGGGGATTCCTTTTACTATTTTTTTATTGTGGTCAAATACACATAGCATAACATTTGGCATTTTAGCCATTATAAATGTACAATTCAGAGGCATTGTGTCTTTCTACAGTGCTGTGCAACCGTCACCACTATTTATTTCCTCAACTGTTTCATTATCCTGAACAGAACCTCCATACCCATCAAACAACGACTACTCCTTCCCCTCTTCTCCCAGCCTCTGGTAACCTCTATGGTATTTTTTGTTTCTATAAATTTGCTTTTTCCAGGCATCTCATGTAAATGGAAATGATTCCACTTAGAATTTCACAATATTTGTCCTTTCGTATCTGGCTCATTTCACTGTGTATTCTTTTGGGTCATTTCATTTGAATCAGAACAGGAGGTGGCTAAGCACCTGTGCCTTTGACCCTGTCTTGTCCTACATCATCTCTTAGGGAAGAAAGAAAAAGACATATAACTGCGAAATAAGGCAATGTGAGTTCAGAGTTACAAGTGTCATAGAAAGACAATATTTTGTCATCCTACTGCTCCTATCTACCTGGGAAAAATATATTGTCCTTTGTATCTTTAGTACAAATGTCACCTTCTTATGAAGACTTCCCCCATGCAAAATTAGTCACACTTTCCTTTCTGGTCCTAAAGCACTTCGAACATATTATATTTTGTATTGTTTGCGTATATACCTTCCGTCACTGGACTATAAGCAATTCAATGGTTTAGGCCATGTGTTATGCAGAGCTTTGGGTTCACAATGCTTGCATCACTGCCGAAAATATATCTTATGCAAAGGAATAAATCACCAGAAAATTTCACATGTAAAACCAAAGTTTAAAAAAATCTTCGAGTTCACGATCATTAATGTTATCATTTGGCTCAAGCGTTTAATTATCAAGTAATATGTATACAGGGAAATATAATGATTTTATTAAAGTATTAACTTCATGTCAAAAAATTTGATCATTAATTAATAATAGGGGTAATACGATAATTGGAGGTATAAGATCACTGAGCCTATTAGGATAAACAATAATTACTAAAGCTATATTTGGGGAATTTGCATTATGACTATATTAAGTTATTTAATTATGCCCAAACTCATCCATGGTTGTATAATTTTTGTTTATGCCATTTGAAACATTTTAATTTACTGCATTACATAGCATGGGGCGCCCAAGAATGTGCTTACAGGATCTCATAAATAATGACGCTATTGACATAGATGTGGATGTGCTGTAATTATATTAATTAAAATAATAAGCTAAAATGGGCAGCCAGAGTAGTGTTGAAAACCAATATGTCAGTCCTTAGATGTAAGAAGCTAACATAAAATGTAAAACAGTAAACAGTAATATCAGCAGTGTGTAATAACATGTGAGAGAAAATAAGTCACTGATGGCATACTCCTCTCCTCTCATTTGTAGGGTTGCTGGAGAAAGATAACTGTTGATGACTTTCTGCCTTTTGATGAAGATAACAATCTGTTGCTTCCAGCTACAACCTGTGAATTTGAACTCTGGCCAATGCTTCTGTCTAAAGCTATCATTAAACTGGCAAATGTTGAGTACGTAGAAGGAGAAATTATTGCTTACTTGCATAAAAACAAAAAGGCAAACAACAATTATGAATCTATATTGCATAGCTTTAATTTTTAAAAGTTAATTTAAAAGCTTTCTTTCCAAACAATGTGTACTTTCTAATATAAAAATGAATATGTCAAAGCCACTGATTTGAAGTATTGGATTAGCCAGAAATAAGAAAAAATTCCCCCTAGAAAAAGTACTGAAACTTTGTTCTGTATCCAGTGCTCTCTTACTGTGAACGGAAAGTCAATCAGAGCAAATAATGTGTCAGCTTAATAGGAGAAGTTGTTTTGTACGGGAAAATATTGGTTCATCTAAATCCTGAATAATGTATACTGGAATCCAGTTAAAGTTTTAAGTTCTGTCTATGCAGCAAGAATTTACTAAGTTTGAAAAACCTGAACTGTTCTGAAGGGTGTCAGCGTACTTCTGATGCTTTTGTTAACGTTGGTCCCTTTTTTTTTTTAAAGACTTTATTTTTTTCCTTTTTCTCCCCAAAGCCCCCCGGTACATAGTGGTATATTCTTCATTGTGGGTCCTTCTAGTTGTGGCATGTGGGACGCTGCCTCAGCCTGGCTTGATGAGCAGTGCCATGTCTGCACCCAGGATTTGAACCAACGAAACACTGGGCCGCCTGCAGCGGAGCACGCGAACTTAACCACTCAGCCACGGGGCCAGCCCCAACGTTGGTCCCTTTTAATACATTCATGACAAAACTATTCACATTTCTTGAATGTTCATGTGAAATCTGCTTGTGTCTTGTATTTCTGCATGGCTTATGCACCAATGCATATGACACTTGTCTGCTACGGTTATTCTTTTAGCTTCCACTTGCAGAGATCTGTGGTCATTCCATTCTGGCCCTAGCAATGCAAAAAGCTTGGACGCTTGAGATGTGAACGCATGGCCACTTTGTATCACATGCAGTGGGAGAATTCTCACATACTCTGGGCCAGCTTGAATTTCATCCCCTTCTCCCCCCTGCAGTGTGTCACAGCATCTGGTTTTCAACAGAACACACCCACGTGCTTTTTAACAGACCACTTCAGCTGTTTGCTCAAAGCTCAGCTTCCTCCCCTTCTGTGAACGTAGCACTATCAGTCAGAGGCCTGGTCCGCTTTTCCTGGGTTTTCTTTTGGCTGGGCTTCGTTTTTGTCTCCCAGGGCTACACAACAAAAACAGCCACTCCCACCCGTCCTCTTCATCTCTCTGTTCTCTCAGCAACCCTCAATTTTCTATGGGGAATTTGCTTTCCTCAGCTTGCAAACCCTTAATTTCAAGGTTTTCTGAAAAACTCAGTCGAGATCTTTTTAGAATATTACAAAGTATTCACAGTGATGACAACTATGTTTGTTGATTTGGAAAGAAAATAAGATTCCTAATATTCCTAATTCTCAGACCTAACTAGAAGTTCTGCGAATTAGAGCTGCAAGTCCAGTGAAGCATTAAATGCATGAGCTGGATAATTGGAGAGGCGTTTCATCTTTCTTAAAGCAATAGGTCAGTGGAATTTTATAGCAACTTGAGTAATAGAATTATTGTTTTTTTTAAAAATAAATAAATCCAGCTTGGAAATAAAGGATGAGACTAAATATAAGACATTTCTCAGGCTTTCTAGTGGAAACCAGCACCATGTGGCACAATTTATAATTGTCAGTAAATTTTTCTCAGATTTTATAGTTTATAGTGATTATTTTCGTACTTTATAGTATATAGTGGTTACTTTCTACATTAAAAAATTAATATATAGTGGTTATTTCATATCACTGTGAGATATACAAATGAGAAAGCATTAGTTCTGTGAGGTTTGCACAATCACTTCCTAAATAAGATTACCCAAAGGGGGGTTTAGACCAGACGGTGAGCTATCCCAATAGATTCTTGTTATCCCTGAGATATGTGGGCACATCAAATTCGTAATCTGTAGACACCAAACCGATGCAAATGTATAAATGATGGAACGTGTGACTAAGATAGCAAGGCTTCTTTCTGAAGAAAAGGGTATATACGTCAGTCAATACCATCATTCACCACCATTGGCATATGGTTGACTAACCCTATGACTCCTGCGCAGAATAGGGAGATGACATTTATGTGTGTTAATGTAAATAGACTAATCACTTCAGAAAAAAGTAAAAAATAAAAGGACTGAAATGAGAAGAATGATATTTGGTCAATTACAACCTCTGAAATTATCTAAGGATTTAATTAAGAATGTCTGATGCCCATGTTGACCTCCCATGTATGAGACCGACTTAATACACAGCCTCATAGGCATCTTAGAATACTTACTGAAATCAGAAAGATGAAAGACACTGTTCTATTTTTAAAGGAACAACAGGATAGTATATTGAATATATAAAATATATATCTATATTTACATATTTTATAATATATGTACGAATATGTTTATGTATGTGACATTAATATTAATCTACATATTTTAAAAATAAAGCTTACAAGTATGTTTTGTAAATAGACATGGAATTTGATCATTGGATCTATTTAAGTGCTTTAAGAAGATGAGTCGTCTGGCTGTTGGAACAGTGTTTTCTTGTACTATGATGTAAAACCAGTATGACCCCTACGTTTACTATTATATCACTGTTTATTAGAGATTCCTATTCCTTATATGGCTCTCTCTGTTTTCAAGTTTTATTAACTATGCCACTGTGTGTTTGCTCTTTTAGCATCCATGCAGCCGAGAGGCGAGAACTGGGCGAGTTCACGGTTATTCATGCTCTCACAGGGTGGCTACCAGAAGTCATTTCTCTCCAGTAGGTTTGACCATTAAGTTATTTATATTTTTTTATTTCTTCCACACTAAATTTTCTTTAAAATATTCTTAGTCTTTAAGAAAATTTCAAGAAAAGTCAAATTTTACAAAATGTTTGGGGGAATAATATTTTATAGTATTATATAAAATTCCTTCAGAATTTCAGGATAAATTCTGTTTCCTTGCATTATTGTCAATTTAATTCTTAAATATCTGAATTATAAATATTAAAACAATGTTAATTATTTATTATGGTAAAATACTTACAGCCATCCCTATACACTTATGCAGCTACTACACTTATTCAATACACAAACACAAAGGCAAGTTTTAATTGGCCACACATACTAGGAAATAATTAATAATAAAACACCTATTAGGCATTAGACACTTTGATATATTATTTCTCATTAAAAACCACAGTGCTGAGAAGATTATCTTGTTTAATCATCCATATGACCCCATCAGCTAGGTATACGTCATTACAAATGAGGACACTGAGGCTTGGAGTGGTTCAGTTCCCCAGAGCTGGGCATATTATACCTGGAGGAGATAAGATTTAAATCTAAGTCTTGCTGGGTCCAAAGCTCACAGTCTTTCTCTCCTATATTCTAGATATATAGAGATTGCTGATCCGTGTCCAAAAAAGAGAGACCATTTAATGTAATGCTTACTTAAAAATTCACAAATACTTTTATTTCATACATAAAGGTTACAGACATACAATTTGATCATATTGCCGTTGCCACTGGAAATTAATCTGGTTAAGGTGTGTAGAAAAGAATTACGTCAATAGATCTGAACATATTATCAATTCAGATGCTGATTTTTACAAGAAGATCAAATCCATGGTAGAGTTATCAATTTGGACCATCTCTGATCTTGGATTGAGGTTGGAAAGCTACCATTCCCCAAGGTCCTGGTTAGCGGAGATTGAAGACAGGCCCTAGTAACATGGATTCTACCATTTAAAGCATCTTTCAGCAGGCTAAGCCAGCTGTTGCTTGGTCCAAATAAAAATATTTGCAGGAAAAAAATGGGAGGGTAGATGTCATCTTTGAAGGACCACTTTCCTGAAGGAGAGCTTACCTTGTGTTTCCATGTTAAGGTAAGGTCCAGATGGCACCCTGTTAGATCTTCTCATGGAAAATCCTTTTCAGATATCTAAGAAAAGAGAATATTTCTGAAATAATATGGGTAATGTTAGTGGAGAGAGGTAGAGAGAGAATTGGATTCAAAAGTATGGACTTTTCTAAAATTTATCTTCAATGCTGATGGAATACTTACAATTTTGCCTTAATTTTCCCTGCCCAGTAGTCAACAAAGACACCAGAGACATGAAATCATCAGAAGTCTAACAGAGAGTGGAAAGAAACAGGAGATCAGAATTATTCACAACTAGAAAATTAGTAAATTAAGAATTGTGAATTTTCTCTTTCTAGAATCATACAGTGAAATCATATATGAAAACTGAAAAGTGTTCATATACTTTCATAATTATGAGACTACATTAGTAATTAATAATAAACTTGAAAGATTTTAGATGTTCAGTTTGCATGAATTTATGGTTGCTTATGAAAATGATATCAGGGGAAAAAGCTGGAGCTTTGGATTCAGAACTATATAGCTAGACTTACATGCTTACACTTTGAATTTCAAGTTATGTGAATTTCGCAAGTAATGTAATTTCTCTGGGCCCCAGTTTCTTCATATGTAAAACGGATAAAATGACCTACGATCTATAGTTCTAAAGATTAAGTGAATAGGCGAGTGTGTCAGAAAAAGTAGCTACTGTAAGGTAGAGACATAATTAATGAAAGTTTCTTTCCCTTCCCTGACGACTTTCATTAGATTGTTTAATGTAATCTAGAAATATGTGTGGTAGTTAATAAGCAAACTCTGGAAACAGGAAAATGTCTAAAGAAGAATAAATGAGACTAAATCAGACATTCACACTTATCAGTTTTCTTCTAAATACAACTAAAAAGTAAGAGATAGATATTTTCTTTGATCTAGGTCATAATTTGTAGGATTTTTTTCTTATGAACATTCTACCACATTCCTCATATAATTTTAAATTACAATTATACTATAAAATTCCAAAGTTAATTTGTGTGTGTGTGTATATATATATGTAATTTTAAATGAAAAGAGCGTCATGAAACAGTATATAAGTGATGGTCAAGAAAAGTTTAAGTTGAAATATGGGCGCAATCAACTATCTGCCAAAGGTGCAGGCAGGGGTCAGATACGGCTTCCCGGAGAAAGTGCTGACTTAATGTGAGCCTCCTCTTCTGTTGGTTTGAAGGAAATGAAGGAGGAGGGGTTGAAGGCAGGAGCACAGTCACCAAAGCCATGGTATGTTAAGGGGCGGGATGTTTCTGTTCCTAGGAAGGATTAGAGTGTGCAGAGAAAGCCCCTGAGGGGCTTGGCCTGTTGTAGTCATGGTTTTATAGGGGTCAAGGAGAATTAAAGTTTCAAACTTGTGTTGACTACTGATTTTTTTCCCATGTGAAAATCAGTTAGGGTGAGAAGACTTTTGTGGCGTCTCCAGCAAACTCTTTCCCTTCCAGTCTCCCCCAGGAGTACCAAAGGGAAACACTGCTCCATTTGCAACTGTGGGCCTTGCCTCTTATGCTCTACAATTAGTACAATTTTACCATTTGGAAAAAAAAAAAAAAGACCTTCTAACTTGCCATATTATACTAAAAACACAATCGGTAACATGTCTGCGTGGATATTAGAAGTCTGACAGTTTCAAATGAAGAGATGACTCTTTTCTTGGCAAACGTCTCTGCTCTTGGTGTAGTTGATTGGTGAATAAAGCACCCCACCACTCCATATTTAAGCCTAACTGTCTAAGAATTTATATAGTCTCATCCTATCATATTTGAATATTTCTCTTTCATAGCGTAACATTTTTTATATTGTAGAGGGGGAAAAAATGGGCTTTGAATTCAGAAAGATCTGTTTGAATCTTGATTCTATCATTTGCTAGTTGTGTGACTGCATAAATTTTACAACCTCTTAAACCTCAATTAGGTTTGTAATGTCTATGTTGCAGAGCTGTTGTGGGATTAAATGCAAAACTAAAATATATTGGGTGCCCACTATCTGCCAGGCACTGGAGATCCAATGATAACTAGCAGGCAGTTCAGGCATCGGAGCAAATCACAGATGCAGAAGGAAACTGATTATTATTCTCAAGTCACCAGTTCATCTTGCTTTTTTTCTTCAGAGAAAGTCTTAATGAGTGAGTGGTCTATACATACTGTATCTCTTCACCTCCCAGTAGCTTCCTGCCTGATTCTTTGTGCTTCCTTCTCTACCACACTATTGAAACCACTCTTCTTAAGGTCCACAGAGACCTTAACATTGTCAAATCCAGGGGTCACCTCTCTTGACCCATTTACTTGGCAACCTAGCATTTACCCAAGAGCAACTCTTTCCTCTTGCAAATCCACCTGGCTTCCACAACAACATACTCTCTAGATTTCTCTCCTGTCCGATTTGCTGCTCTGTCTCAGCCTTCTTGGATGGTTCCTCAACCCCTGCTCAACCACTGAATGGTGGTATACAGCACAGCTCCCTCCTGTCCTGTGACCTTAAATAGCACTCTAGCTAACAGTGACTTACCAGTTCGCATTGCCATGCCTCATCACCTTTTCCTGCATTCTAGTCTGTACTTATACACCACTACTTAATTCATGTAGCTATGTGGACATCAAAAATTTATCTCAAACTTAAAATATCCAGAAAGAAACTAATTCTCAACCTCCCAAACCTGTACCTTTCCTAGAAGGCCTCATCTTAGTACATTACACCATTGTTCACCCAGTTACTTGAGCAAAAAAAAAATTAGGTGGAATTTTTGTTCACTCATTTTCCTTACCTCTCACATACAACTCCTTACTGATCTTTGTCAATAGCATCTCCTCCACTCATTCTGAATTATTCATTTTTCTGCATCTCTCTTATTATCATCCTAGATCGACTCACCATCATGGCTCACATGCACAATGCAACAGCTTCACAACTGGTCCTCCTGTGTCTAACTTACCCTTCTCTGGTTAATTCTCTACATGGCAATCAGAATAATTTTTTTTTCATAAGGAAGATTGGCCCTGAGCTAATATCTGTTGCCAATCTTCCTCTTTTTGCTGAGGAAGATTAGCCCTGAGCTAACACCTGTGCCAATCTTCCTCTATTTTGTATGTGAGTTGCTGCCACAGTGTGGTCGTGGCCACTGACGAATGGTGTAGGTCTGCACCCAGGACTGAATCCTTGTGGCCAAAGCAAAGCACACTGAACTTGACCACAAGGCCACAGGGTCAACCCCGGAATAATTTTTAATACATAAATCAGATCATATCACTTGCCTTGCTTAAAGCCTTTCAGTAGTTAACCAATACACTCAAATGAAATTTTAAAATCTTTATGCTGTGCCTTAGGGATCTGTACTGTCTGACTCTTGCACAATCTCCAACCTCATCCCTGACTTCATCTCTGTCTTGGCAACCACTAGCTAGCCGACTACATTTTCATTCCGTTTCTCAAATATACTAAACTCATTGTCTTTTATGGTCTTTACACAAGCTCTTCTTTGTTTTTGCCTGGAACAATCTTCCATCAGATATTCACTTGGCTTGGTATATCATAATATTTAGGTCTCTCCAAGCTTAAATATCAACTCCTCAGACAGGCCTCCTGACCATGAAGTCTAAATTATTCCTTTCCCAAGTTATGTCATATACGATTGTCCATTATTCATTTTCATCATGGAAGTTATCAATGCCTGTTATCCTTTCTTTCTCTCGTATCCATCCACTGGGATGGTAAAGTGCATGAGAGTAGGGACCCTTTTTGTCTTGCTCAGTCTTGTGCCATCTGTGCCTTAGAATGACAACACTGAATGACTAGTACCCAGTATGTTCTCAAGAGATGTTGGTCAATTGAGTAGCTTAAAAAGTATTTTAAAAGGCTGTACTAGAAGTATAAAAGTGTAAGAGATTCATTGGGAACTCAGAGCAGGAACGTATAGTTTACTTCCCCCAGAAAGTACGCTTGAACTGATCTCAAAGGATTGGTTGAAATCAGTGCAGCTGATTGAGGTAGAGAAGCCAGCTCAGAGAATAAAGAATAACATGGAAGCACAAGAGAGGAGGGTGTACTCCCAGAAGCACACGTGGTTCTACGTGACTAGATTATGTGCAGCTGGATTCTAGAGGAGGGGTGAGTGTGGGGGTGGAGAGGAGCAAAATAGACAAAGGCCTTTTATGCCAAGGTAAGGCATTTTCACAGCTTTCTGACAGTGATGGAATGTCATTGAGGGATTTTAGACAGGAGGATGATCCTGTCATAACAGTCTTGCGATCACCCGGAGCAGTAGAAGCAGTGGTGGGACTGAAACAGGGGGGCTGGCTTGTGCGAAATTCCAGAGGAGTTTGGTGGGGGCTTCTAGAGAGGAGGTGGTGACAAGGCTGGAGAAAAGGTCGTCTACTGCAGTAAGAGGAGACAGGATCAAAGGGACATAGTGTTTTATTTGATGCGTGTCTCAAGGAGAGAGACTTGGTCATCCTCAGTTTTCTAACTTGACCCATAAGTAGAAGGTAGTGGCAGGATGTTCTTGCTTATTAATTGGTTGATTGTTTTTGGACAGGCATCTATTAGGCGATTGTATACATAGGCTTGGCTGTCTGGAGAGTGGTTGGAGCTGGACCTAATAATTCAAGGATTATGGTTCATTGTCAAGACCAATGTCAAAGAGCTTACTGCCTATGTTTTCTCTAGGAGTTTTATGGTTTCAGGTCTTGCGTTCAAGCCTTTAATCCATTTTGAGTTGATTTTTGTGTATGATGTAAGATAATGGTCTACTATCATTCTTTTGCAAGTGGCCATCCAGTTTTCCCAGCACCATTTATTGAAGAGACTATCTATTCCATATTGTATATTCTTGGCTCCTTTGTAATAAATTAATTTACCATATATATATAGGTTTCTTGCTGGGTTCTATATTCCATTCCATTGATCTATTGTCTGGTTTTATGGCAATATCATACTGCCTTGATTACTCTAGCTTTTTTTATAGTTTGAATAGGAGCATGATGCCTCCAGCTTTGTTCTTCTTTCTCAAGATCGCTATGGCTACTTGGGGTCTTTTGTAGTTCCATACAAATTTTAAGATTCTTTGTTCTGTTTCTGTGAAAAATGCCATTGGAATTTTGGTAAAGATTGCATTGAATATGTAGATGGCTTTAAATAGTATGGAGATTTTAACTATTAATTCTTCCTATCCATGAGCATGGAATATCTTTCCATTTATTTATGTCTTCAATTTGTTTTATCAACATCATATTGTTTTAAATGTGCAAATCTTTTACCTCCTTGGTTACATTTATTCCTAGGCATTTTATTCTTTTTGATGTAATTGTAAATGGGGTTCTTTTCTTAATTTCTCTTTCTAGTAGCTCATTATTAGTGTATACAAATGCAACTGATTCTTGTATATTGATTTTATATCCTGCAATTTTGCTAACCTGTTTATTAGTTCTAACAGTTTTCTGGTGGTGACTAGGGTTTCTTATATATAATATCACAGCATCTGAAAATAGTGAGCATTATTTCTTCCTTTCCAATTTGGATGCCCTTTATTTCTTTTTCTTGCCTAATTGCTCTGGCTGGGACTTCCAGTATTATGTTTAATGAAACTGGTGAGAGTGGGCATCCTTGTCTTGCTCCTGATCTTAGAGGAGAGTTGTTAGCTTTCTAACGTAGAGTATGACATTGGCTGTGGGATTGTCATATATGGCCTTTATTATGTTGAGATACACTCCTCTATATCCACTTTGTTGAGAGTTTTTAACATAAATGGATGTTGAATTTTGTTAAATGCCTTTTCTACATCTATTGAGATCATGTGATTTTTATCCTTCATTTTGTTAATGTGGTGTATCACATCAAGTGATTTGTGGATGTCGAACCATCCTCACATCTCTGGAATAAATCCCAGTGATCATGGTGTATGATCCTTTTAATGTGTTGTTGAATTCAGATTGCTTACACACACACACACACACACACACACATATATATTTTTTTTTTGGTGAGGAGGATTGGCCCTGAGCTAACACCTGTTCCAATCTTCCTCTTTCTGCTTGAGGAAGAGTGGCCCTGAGCTAACGTCTGTGCCCATCTTCCTCTATTTTCTATGTGGGTTGCTACCACAGCCTGGCTTATTGAGTGGTATAGGTCCACACCTGGGATTCAAACCCACGATCCCAGGCCACCAAAGCAGAATGTGCCTAACTTAACCACTACGCCACTAGGCCAGCCTCCAGGTTGCTAATATTTTGTTGAAGATTTTTACATCTATGTTCATCAGGGATTTGGGCCAATAATTTTCTTTTCTTGTGGTGTCCTTGTCTGGTTTTTGTATCAGGGTGATACTGACCTCCTAAAATGAGTTAGGAACTGTTCCCTCCTCTTCCATTTTTTGGAATGGTTGGAGAAGGATTGGTATTAATTCATTGAATGTTTGGTAGAATTCACCAGTGAAGCCATCTCATCCTGCACTTCTGTTTGTTGGGAGTGTTTTGATTACTGGTTCAATCTTTTTACTAGTAGTCGGCCTGTTCAGAATTTCTATTTCTTCATGATTCAGTCTTTGTAGGTTGTATGTTTCTAGGAATTTATCCATTTCTTCTAGGTTGTTTAATTTGTTGTTGTATAATTGTTCATAGATTGTCTTATGATTCTTTGTATTTATGTGGTACCAGTTTTAACATCTCCTCTTTCATTTCTGATTTTATTTGAATCCTCTCTCTTTTTTCCTTGGTGAGTCTAGCTAAAGATTTGCTAGTTTTGTTTATCTTTTCAAAAAACCAGTTCTAAATTTCACTGATCTTTTCTATTGTCTTGTTAGTCTCTATTTCATTTATTTTTGCTCTTATCTTTGCTATTTCCTTCTCTCTGCTAATTTTGAGTTTTGTTTGTTCTAGTTTTCTAGTCCTTGAGACCTAAACTTAGATTCTTTATTCGAGATCTTTCTTGTTTCTTGTTGTAGGCGTTTCTCGTTATGAACTTGCCTTCTGGAACTGTTTTTGATGCATCTCATTAATTTTGGTATATTATATTACCAATCTCATTTTTCAAGGTATTTTGTATTTTTCTTTTGATTTCTTTGTTGGCCTATTGCTTGTTCAGTAGCATGTTTTTTAATCTCCACAGATGTATATTCTGTTGCTTTTGAATGGAATGTTCTATATATGTCTGTTAAGTCAATCTGGTCTAACATGTCATTCAAGGCCATTGTTTCCTTATTGATTTTCTGTCTGGATAATCTATCCATTGGTGAAAGTGAGGTATTAGAGTCCCCTACTATTATTGTGTTGCTGTTTATTTCTGCCTTCAGTTCTGTTAACATTTGCTTTATATATTGAAGTGCTCCTATGTTGGGTGCATAAATATTTATATTTACAAATATATTCCCTTGTTGGATTGACCTTTTTATCATTATATAATAACCTTCTTTTCTCTTATTACAGTCTTTGTCTTAAAGTTTCTTTTGTCTGATATAACTACTCCAGCTTTCTTTTGGTTTCCAATACATGAAATATTTTTTCCTATTCCTTCACTTTCAGTCAGTACGTACGTCTGAACTGAGTCTCTTTTAGGCAGCATACATATTGGTCTTGGTTTTTTTTCAGTCTTTTCAGCTGCTCTATGGCTTTTGATTAGAGAATTTAGTCCATTACATTTAAGGTAATTATTCATAGGTGTGTACTTATTGCCATTTTGTTCCTTGTTTTCTGTTTGGTATTTCTTTTGTTCCTTTCTTCTTCTCCTGCTCTCTTCCTTTGTGACTTGATAATTTTTCTATAGTGGTATGCTGATATTCCTGTCTCTTTATCTTTTGTGTATCTACTATAGGTTTTTGCTTTGTGGTTACCTTGAGGCTTATATTAAACAGCCTATATTTATAACAATATATTTTAAGTTGATTATAAGTTAAATTTGAATGCATTCTAAAGCTCTATAATTTTACTCCCCCCTCCAAGTATTTTGTTTTTGATTTTGCAATTTATTTATTTTTATCTTGTATGTCCATTAACAAGTATGACAAAGTTATTTTTACTACTTTTGTCCTTTTACTTTCATACTAGTTTTGTAAGTGATTAACTCGCCACTTTTACAGCATTAAATTATTCTGAATTTTCCTATATATTTACCTTTACCAGGGAGATTGATACTTTTCTATGTTTTCCTACTACTAATTAACATCGTTTTGTTCCAGCTTAAACAAGTTCCTTTAACATTTCTTATAAAGTCAGTCTAATGGTGATGAACTCCTTTAGCTTTTGCTTTTCTGGAAAATTCTTTATTTCTTCTTCAATTCTGAAGGACAGCTTTGTCTGGCAGAGTATTCTTGGTTGGCAGTTTTTTCTTTCAGCACTTTGAGTATACCATATCACTCCCTTCTGGCTTGTAAAGTTGCTGCTGACAAATCTGCTGTTGTCTTATGAGGGTTCCCTCATACTTAACAAGTTATTTTTCTCTTTTTGATTTTAAGATTCTCTTTTTGCCTTATCTTTTGACATTTTAATCCTTAAATGTCTTGATGTGAATCTCTTTGGGTGCATCTTATTTGGAAATCTCTGCAGTTCCTGGATCTGATGTCTATTTTCTTCCCCAGATTAGGGAAATTTTAAGCCATTATTTCTTTAGTTAACTTTTCTGCCCTTTTTCCTCTCTTCCCCTTCTGGGGTCCCTATAATGTGTTCTTTTGTTTGGAATATATTCCTTTGTTTCTTCATTTTCCTTGACTCTCTGTACTGATTTCTAGATTACTAATGTACTGACTACTGATTAGATAAAACAGATACCTCTCCTGCTCTTGAAGAAGTGGGCTCATGTCAGAGAGTAACCTTTTTGTTCAACTCTGCCCTAGCTCTTGGTTGTCTCTTAAATCTATGTGATGGTCCACACAGGCTACTTTATTTTTAGAGCCTCCCAGTAGTTGACAGTTTGCCAAGACCTGTCAGTGTCCCAAAGAGGATCTCAGTCAGCACCTAGATTCAGCCTGATTGGAAGCCAGCCCTGAGCTAACAAATTTTAAAGTATGCAAATAGACTGAAACAAGTCAGAGGAAGACTGGGAGATGGGCATTTCTGTCTGCTCTGACACCTCAGATGATAGCCAATTAAGAACTGTCTTTCTTTGCTACCAGCCCATTGAACCAGTTAACTCAAACCCCACTGGCCACCAGAGCCATGCTAGCAACGGATGTGTTCTCTGGGCCATAAACACAAAACCTGAGGCACCAGATGTTTGTACAAGCTCCTTTCTTGGAGACACCAAGGGAGAGCACAAAAATGGCTCCTACCAGAGAGGATTGTAGTTGGCTCCTAGATGTGACTTTAATTAGAAGTCTGCCCCTCAGGCTACGGCTATGAAGATAAGCTAATAGGCCTCTCTCACAGAAAGTCTAGGAATGCCTTTCAGTCTGCCATCTCTGCCTGTTGTGGGGGGAGGTAGCTGGTTAAGAGCTGTTTAACTGTCCTGCAGGACCCATGAATGAAAGCTCCACTGACCACTGGAGCCACTTGATCAAGAGGCATCTCCCGGACAGCAGCTGCAAAAATCAGGGCGCCAGATGTAAAACTTAGGGCACCAGATGTGTTTATCTGCTCCCCTCCAGGAAATACCGGCACTCCAGAGAATGGCAGAGGGAGAGCGTGAAGATAGTGCCCACCCTCCAAGATCTCTAAAGAGGATTACTGTTGGCCCATAGATGTGTGTTTAATTAGCAACCAGCCCCTCAGGCCAATGTTCTAAGATAAGCAAATAAGCCTCTTTCAGGAAGTTTGGATCCTTTTCAGTCACTGCCTCTGCACTGGGCCCTGGGGTGTGTGAGTTGTGCAAGGCTTATAAGAACTCTTTCTGAGTTTGCTATAGCTCCTGGGTCTTGTGGATGCAAGCTCCAGGGGCTTCCAAAGCTAGACATTTTGGAGGCTCATCTGTCAAATGCAGTTCTTAAAAGTTGAGGCGCCAGATGTGAGGTCAAACCTTTTGCTCTTCAGAGAGAAGCTCAGAGTTGTGAGTTTCCTCCAACTGTGGGTCACCATGCTGGGAGCGGCGTTTATGGCAACATTGTGTCTTAGCCTCTCTTACCTGCAATGATGTGGGTTTGTTTCTCTTTCATCAGGTGTGTAGAAGTTGCTCAGCCCAGTTTTGCTTTTTTTCAGAGGAAATTGTATGTAGCTGTAGATTTGGTGTGTCCACAGGAATTAATGAGTTCAGGATCCTCCTATGTCACCATCTTGAACTAGAACTCCATGTTTAGTCTCTGCATAGCAAAGCCCAGCACACAGTAGGCACTCAGTCAAAGCTTGTTGAATGAATGAATGCATAGTGTTTTTTAACTAAAAGTTGAAGTAACTATTGAAATTAGTCTTGTGAAATAGCAAGTTGATTTTTTCTGTCGGTAATTTCTTGACGTGAACTAAAGACCTTAATTTGGAAATTAATGTTGATGTGTTTTATCTAAGCCCAGGATATAAGGACAAAGTTTGGGAGCTCTTGAAAGAAATATTGCCTGAATTTAAGCTGTCAGATGAGTCCAGCTCTGAAAGCAAAATAACAGTGGTAGATACCAAATTAAAAGAACCAGCGAAGGAAGTGAAAGATGGCAAAGAATTCAAACCTGAAAGCTCAGTGACAACACTAAAGACACCTGAAAAAAGTGACAAAATTCCAAAGGGTAAGACATTTTATATCACAATGTTATTCAATACGGATATTGTATATAAACACTTTACAATCATTTCTGAATTTAATGATTCTTTATTTTCATTATCATTTATTAGGTGTTGTGAAAATGGTTTAGATCCTTCCTTTCTAAGATTTTAGAATTCATAATAGTGTTTACTATATGTTAATTATATTCCATATTTTACTGCCTTTAAAAATCAAAGGCAATTATATATTTTGATGATACTAAATTTATATAGTATTAATATAGAAAGAGACATTAAGTTTTCAATTTCCATCAATCACATCTTTCTTATATGTAGAGTGGAATGGACCAAAATAGCAGAGGAGAAAGGTTATACCATTTTTTTCAAGAAATGTGAAATGGACACAGATTAGATTATGATTTGCTAGCCATTTATTGTAAGGTAGAAGTACAAATTTGAAAAATACAATTTCAAGTTATTTTACTGAGTGTAAGATTATTTCTCTTTTTAAAATGGGAAATATATTGAGTAATTATTTAATTTATATTTTCTAAAGTATTTCATGTAGCTGTGCATGTGAACAATAATGCTGGTATAGTAAATAGAATTAAATATACTAGAAAATACCAAGACTTTTTGTATACTTTGATAATATCTATAACGATCTTTCGAATGTTTGTTTTATAAAAAATTGATATTCTGTCTGAATTATTCTTTATCAAGGTCTTATCTACCAGCATTGCCCATAGTATATTGTACATAAATTATTACTGTAAATATTCCTCAAAAATACACCAAGATCAAGTGTGTGAGTGATATGTGCCTATTATAGGCCCTTTTTGAAATGACCTAATATGAATTAATTTATGAAAGAAAGCAAATAAAAAGAAGCCTAATCAATTTTTTTATCCAGTATATCTGAATTAATTTGAACCTAGAAACCTTTTCTCATGTATCAGAAGTTAACATCCATCTATCCTTCAATCCATCCATCCATTCAAATATACTACTTACTTAGTAGAATACCAGTAAATGTTCCAGGAATTAGTGATAATTTGGTAAACAAAATCAGACGTGGAACTCAATTCCTAGAGCTTATTGTCTAGTGAGAGAGTCTAACATTAATTTAAAAAACATAATCATATACTAAGACATGAGCCTTGAAGGGAAATATATGAAACTATGGGAGTTCATATGGGGGATCTAGTCTGGGACATCAGGGAAGAATTCCCTAAGGAATTTTGAGCTGTGTTTGCAAAGAAGAGAGGGCTGTCTAGAGGAAGATGAGGGAGCGTGGAAGGAAGAGCATTCCAAGTAGAGGGAACAGCAGATATAAAGGTCATGGGCAGTAGGAGGAATGACCAATGGTAGAAGATGTGTTTAACTGGAGAAGAGGATGTGAGGAATACAGTAGTTTGAGAAGAACATGGAGAAGTAGGTAGGAGAGTGATCATATCAACTCTTCTAGGTCATGTTAAGATTGTTGATCTTTATCATAAGAGCAATTGACAGCTAATGAAGAGTTTAGAGTAGAGTCATGATCTAATTCACATTTTCAAAAGAATATTCTGGTTTTCTGAGAAGAAAAGACTTTGGGGTGGGGGTGGCGACAGGGACCTTTCAGGGCTCAGTTACATGAGTGGATATGGAAAAAACAGTTTGGAGACTGTCGCATCAGCTCACGTCAGAGACAGTGGTAGCTTGGAGCAGGGAAGTAAGGTAGAGTGGAGAAGCAGATCAGGTGAATGATTTGAAAAATATTTGAAAAGTGAAAAATGTGATACCTTTAACTGGGATGAGAAATACTAAAAGAGGAATGACTTTATGAGGAGAGACTACAAAGTCATTTTGAACACATTGAATTTGAGGTGCCTTTTAAGAAAATCAGGTGGACTTTTCAGTTCTAGGCTGGCAATATACCTTTGGGAATCATTGAGAAATGCATACTAAATTCAACTAAGGATGATATCCCCAAGAAGACAGCATAGAGTGAGAAAATTAGGAAGCTTCCGACTGAGCCTGAAAGCTAAACATCTGAGAGCTAGGTACAAAATGATGAGCTGGCAGAGGAGGCTGAGGGATGGCCAGAGAAGCAGGAAGAAAACCAGCAGAGCACGTTGCTGTTGAAGTCAAAGGAAAAGAATGTTTCAAGAAGCAGAGAGATAGTCTGTGTCAAATAGTAAGAGTTGAAATATGTGAGAACTCAAAATTCTCTGTTGGATTTTGTGATGTGGAGGTCCTTGGGCAATGGTGGAAGGTGGGAGTGGAAGACGTATTGGAGAGGGGTATGAAGTAAGTGGAGCGCAAAATAATGTACAAACAACCCTGTTAGAAGTTTGTGAAGAACAGGAGACTACAAAGTGGAAGCTGAGACGGACTATGTGGACTCATACAGGATATTAATATTTTTCATGTATTGGGGGAGAACTGAGTATTTTTAAGTGAAGATTGAGAGAATACAGTTGAGATGACAGCAATAGTGTAAGCTTCCTGAGAAGGCAGGAAGAGCAGCATTAAGAGAGCCCAGAGGGAGGGACTGGACCAACCCAGGGGAGCCACAGTCTCTTCATTCACCCTGGTGGGCCCCGGGCACGGAAGGGGACAGACGCAAATGCCAGTGGGTGAACAGGTTTGTTAGGGAGAAGCTGAGGGGTTCTGACAAAAGGCTTCTATTTTCTCTCTTCATCGGCAGCCTATCTTGGAACTGAGAGTGAGGTGGAGGTGGAAGACGAAGGTTCTCATGGTGATATAAAATACATATGGCAGAGGTTTGCCAAACTAAGGGGAGGCTGTCTGCTGTAGGACTCAGCTGCTAGCTTTATTCAGAGTGGGGTTTGCTAGATGGGTGGGATGAAATGACAGAGGAGGGACACATTTATTTAGGGCATTGGCAAAAACACATTTTTGTAAACGTTGTTGCATACTATCCAAATTTCTATGTGAAATAGTGTATTTTTACTATTTATAATTTTTACTATGTATTATTTTATTTCTAAATTCTGAATTCTGAATAGGAGGTTGAAGGATTTTATAGTCTTATTTTAAAATCATACATGAAATCATATATTGCGAGCTAAAATTAATTTTATTGAGTTGTCAAATATGCGTGGAAAATCTACAAAATGAAATTCTGATAACCTATTTTCTAAATCTTAGTTTCCCAGTTAAATGTCTCATCTTATGATTTAAGTGACAGTTATCTTCAGTTTTGTATCTAACCTTGATGTTAAATCTACTGTAAAAGCTAAGATATAGACAGGTTTACTTTAGAAGCTAAGGAACATTACCAGGTGTTAATGTCATAGTATTTATTTATACAAGTTTTTAAAAGACGAACAACCTGACCAACGGCAATTACAAATTTAGCAGAAGA
>NC_060274.1:19220441-19220711 GCF_021613505.1 Equus quagga | reverse complement strand
CTACGGACTTTGCTTAAGGTGTGCAAGGATGGGATGCATAGAAGTAAAGCAACCATCTTGCAAGCAAGGAGGTAGCTAGTCCACATGCTGAGATGGGCATGTAAGAACTGATGTTCTCTTACAACCATTAGCCTTTGCTTAAATAATCCTAGGGGCCGGCTCTGTGGCCAAGCGGTTAAGTTCACGTGCTCCGCTCCGGCGGCCCAGGGTTTGGATCCTGGGTTCGGACATGGCACCGCTCGTCAGGCCACGTTGAGGCGGCGTCCCACA